>NW_019265091.1:119631-126188 GCF_002742605.1 Olea europaea var. sylvestris
CGTCGAGCTTCGAGAGGTTTCCATCATTGAACAGGCTGACACTCGAAAACCAAATTCAAAATCTACTCACCGAAAAAAAGAACCCATTTTCTGAATTCAGTTTTGTGGAAAAATGCATCGATCTGCGTTTCCATTAATATTGGTTTTACTGATAATTGTAGAGCTGAATGCAAGCGTGACTGCATTGTATGGGCCATCATCCCCAGTTGTTCAGTTAAATCCCTCCAACTTCAAGTCCAAAGTAAGTGATTTTTGGACGTAATTAGATATGCAAATTTTTAGATTTGCGCATATTTGGATTTTTATGAAAATTAGGCTTAATTAATGTCATATAATGAGAAGCATTTGATATGTTTGTGTAGTCATTATTTTTCAAATTTCTGACCATAGATTTCATAAAAAGCTGGTGGGCATATAAGATTTGTATCTATATGTCTCTGTTTTGCGTATGATTGTGTTATTCTTTGCTGCGGTTTCTTGGATAAGCTGAGAATTCAGCTCGTGTTAACTGACATAGCTATTTCCACGGTTTCTGTCTTTTTTTTCCTGTTGAATTTATGGATTTTATGCTCCTATCAGCGAATAAAATCAAGATGTTTCGTTTAGTGGTGTTAAATAAGCCCTGGAATTGTAATTTGTAAAGAATCTCTTTAATGTGAGTGGTATTTCCAAAGTCCAAACCAAAGCTAGCATAATGGTTAAGATATGTTGTTGATTTCCATATTAATGGTAATACTTGAGTAAACAACTAGAATGAGGACTTGTCCGAGCTTTAATTTTGATATAGTTGTATTCAATCTTCATCTTTTTATTTATATTGTGATTTCGGTTGCATTCCGAATATAAGATTATCCTTTTCCCCCCCTTAAATTTGATGACATTTTACCACTGTTTGAAAATTGCTGTATTTTGGTTTTAGTGCTATATGTATCAAGCAGAGATCTAATTTGTAGCCTACACGTTGCTTATTGTCTGACACACAATTTTCTTAAATGCACTGTTGCAGGTCCTGAATTCAAATGGTGTTGTTTTAGTTGAGTTCTTTGCCCCTTGGTGTGGTCATTGTAAAGCATTGACACCTACATGGGAGAAGGCAGCCAGTGTCTTGAAAGGTGTTGCTACTGTGGCAGCTCTTGATGCCGATGCTCACCAATCACTGGCTCAGGTTTCATTTAGTTGAGAAATTCTCTATAGTGACATGATCAATTCAAGAAATTTTTTTCCTGGTGACTACAACTTTATTTTATTGAGAAGTTTGGTCAACTTTAGAAGCAAGAATTTAATTCCACAAGAAGCATGGTGGGGATCTTTTGGAAAAAATTAACACTGAGCGCATAAGATAGAGAAGTTTCTATAGAAGAGTGAGGAGAAACTTTAGATGTATGCATATTAATTATGGGTCAAGTTTTATGGTTATGTTTCAGATAATTATCATGTTATATATCCTGACTTGGGATTAGGTGGTAGATGGAAAACTAGTTTTACATCTCCATATTTACATTTCTGGTCAAGCAAGATGTGAAACAATTCATGACTTTTCAACTAAATTGCTATATAAGATATCTATGGTTTCTTTTAAAAAGAATTTAGAAATTCACTTATCTTTAGGGGTTCTGGAATTTATTATAAATAGGAACTGATGTCATGATGTGTTTTCTTTTCTCACTTTGATGGCCAATATATATAGCTATGAGAAGTCACCATGCTATCTACGCAACGCTGTTGTATAAATGTTTCATCTTTATTTTTCTTCAGGAATATGGAATTAGAGGCTTTCCTACCATTAAGGTCTTTGCTCCTGGGAAACCTCCAGTTGATTACCAAGGAGCTAGGGAACTCAAGCCTATAGCTGAATTCGCACTGCAGCAGGTCAACATTATTTCCTTTTATTTGTGGAAATCTATTAGTAACTTTGTCTCTATTTATTTGCTCCTTCATGCTTTTGTAAAATAACTGCATTGATTTTCTGCACGGAAGAAAGTGTGAATTGTCTTATGACTTTTAACTGTATTATATTATCTGCAACTATCACCAGCTAATGTTAACTATTTATGGAAAAGAAGTAAAAAAACAATCTATATGGAAGAGATAGGTTTTGGTACGTAGCTAAAATAACACCCTTAGGTTTACAGATGTAGAATTGTGTGTTATACATGCATAATGTATCATTTTCTTACATGCAATTTATTTTGTTAACCATTGTATTGCGGTTGAGGGTCCATGAGTCAAGTACTATCAAACTTGCTTTCATATGCATAATCTGTGGTTGAGAACGTAACATCATTTTTGGTAATGCCAGTGAGTTCGCCTTGTGAACCTGGGCAGAAACTTTTTTTGACGTAAAAAGCAATTGGAGGCTTATGCCTCGAATCTTGTCTCACATGAAGCTTTCATAAATTTCCCTAAATCTCACTCGTTGATTGCCATTTGAGATGCTTTTGCCTCAATTTACATGGAGGAAAGTAGACGATTGTTAGTGGAGGATCATGAAAAAGAATGACAAAAAAACTAATACCAAGGGATAACATGATGTTGATGACTCCCTTATGGCATCGCCAAAAAACTCTTTAAATATAAGATTCTCTCTATTTTAAAGAGTCAACCTTTAAAATTTTGCTTCAAGAGACTGTTTAAATTAGCATTTTAAAATAGAGAGTGAATTTGGAGAGTCAAACCCACTCTCTATAATTCAATGCACTCAAACTATTTCAATTTTCAATGTTGAAAAATAAATACCTTTTGGGAGTAGTAAAAGTAAGTGATAAAATAAAGAGCCTCTTGGAGCACTTAAATTATATGCTCTCTAAATTGCTAAATATGTTCTTTAAAAATAGAATATCTTGGATATGCTCTTAAAGATTATATTTGTAGTGTGATTTAACATATTTCTAATTATTTTTACTTTTCTTGACCTCCATTTGAGGGTAATTTATAAATAGATAGAAATAAGTGGTGGATAAGTGGATAGTACTTGTGAGTTCATTGGAATGTGTGATTGAAAATGAAGTTTGATAATTTATAAATGATTTATATATTTACCTGAACGGAGGCTTAATATATTACAATTTTGTTTTGTGACTATTAATTTGATATTGAGCTTGTTTGGGGTGGCTTAGCTTAAAGATAAGCAACAAATATGTTGCTTATTTTTAATGTAAACCCACGTACATTCAAAATAAGTCAACAAAAGCCTCACATTTGGACCTTATCTTTTAGATAAATCATCCAAAGATTTTAAACGTGCTCATTTTTTGCTACCTTTTTATTTTATGTTTGTTGTCAAGATAGATTTTTAATTTTGTTAATTTGTTGTGGATTTTTAAGTATGGTTTGTAGTTTATTATCAGCACTTTTTATATTTTATTTTATATTCTTTTGAATTATTTTATTGGTTGTCTTGAAGCTTATGCCTCTACGAACAGATAAAACACCTCAGTACCAACTGGGCCTTTTTCAACTATGGTTTAAGACTATCTCTTTTTAATACAGATTAAAGCACTTCTGAAGGAACGTTTGAATGGAAAGGCAACAGGAGGATCGAGTGGGAAATCAGAACCTAGTGCTTCAATAGAATTGAACTCGAGTAATTTTGATGAATTGGTAACTAAAAGCAAAGAACTTTGGATCGTAGAGTTCTTTGCACCTTGGTAAGTTGTCTGCTTGACTTGTTTTTCTTTCCTTCATCCTATATATTTTAACTCTGGATGAAATTTAACTAAGCTGCCCGTTAATTGCTTTCTCTAACTGATGTCAGTGTTAAACACATAGTGGAATTACAACTTTTTTCTTCTTAAATTACCACAAACAAGTTTAATGAAGTATACAATGGTAGCAATTCAGTAGGCATGCATTTAAAAAGTGAGATCACTGTGATGACATGGTTTATAATTTATTAGAGTTCACATAAGGCTGCAATTGAACCAAGCTAACACGAGGTGACTTGTTAGGATTTGGTTTGTTTTATGAGTTGATGATAAGCAAGCTTAATCTCAGGTTGCTAGCTGTTACTTGGTCGTCGTATCTAATAATCCCAACTCTTATTTTCTACAGTGCAATATGTTGTGACAAGAGCACGGGATGAAAAAGAGATTTAGATGTAAACAACATCAAATTCACAATTTGGAATAAATCGAGCAGAATATTATCTGAAACAAAAAACAGGAGAGCTTAATTGAATCTCATACTTCAACATGTGACAAAAAACTAAGCCTTGTTCCCAATTTGGCTACATAAATGTTATTCTCCACTCTGTTTTATTGTGTATTAGGATTAATATGATAAGATTTGACAAAGTTTTATTCTAGCGTCAACATACTGCTACCCTCCTTTACTGGGCTAAGGACCGGCTATGTAATAGACAGAGTTAATTGGATCTCATACTATTATATAATTGCTTCTTTGAATATTTATCTCCCCTGCTAAGCTTTTAGGCTTGAAACTTGACCTAGAGCTCTCAAATACTCAATAAAACGAAAATGATTAACTTGGTCAGAGGAAGAAAATGAAAGGATGTATTTTGAAATTTGTATTTTCTCAATTATGAATTTGGTGGATGGGAGGTGGAGTATGAAGGGGGGTGTTTGGCTGTTGATATTGTTCCAGAATGTGGGGAGGCTGATTCAGGTTCTTGCGTCATTTTGTTTATTTGCTTAATGTTTCAGAGATGCTATTAATCCATCCAATCGTTCTCAAAAACCACCAAGATCAAATAATTTTGCCAAACTTTACCTTGACATGCTCTTGCAGTTTATTATGCCATTGTTTTTTTTTTTTTTACCCAATACCACTGCAGATACACGAATGTTACTTGGATTCCAATTTATTGAAGATCGTTGCATAGTTTTTATTTAAACAAGCTACAGTGAATGAAAATATGTTCAGTCTTGGCTCATTTATTTAACAATCTCAGTAATTTGTTCAAGCTTGGCATGCTTATCTTTGGAACGAAAACAAAATATCTTCAGGCTGAGCATAACACAAGCAGTTGGTGAATGCCACAAGTCATCAGTTATTGACGAGTGGATTGGGAGTTCTATAAATTGCATTTTGGTGACAATACCATATATTCTTGGTGAAACTTTTGCCCTAGCCATGGTTTACATGTTTTCCACCTAGAAGTTGATTATCCCATTCGTTTGGTTGGTCAATTATCGTTTTTGAATGTTAAAACTCTTTTCGTCAGAATAATCTAAATTATGTACTTTTTGTGGTTGACCAGAATAGTGTGTATGTATATTACTTCACTGAAATATTCTTCTTTTTCTTAGTTAAAGTATTTTTTCCCATAACTTGAATATTTGCTATATACTTTGGGCTCTAATATCTGTGGCTCTTTTTTAGGTGTGGACACTGCAAGAAGCTTGCTCCCGAGTGGAAGAAGGCAGCTAATAATCTCAAGGGCAAGGTGAAGTTGGGTCATGTAGACTGTGATGCAGACAAAGTAAGTTTCAGAATCTAATATGATATGGTTACATATTAAATTGTTTCTATGCCTTGTATATATATTTAGTCCGGAATAAATGCTAGGCTGACTACTTTTATATGCATTTCTCTAAAATGGTGGGATGATAGGCTTTGCTTTGTGTTTCCATGTTGAATGTAAAACCTCCAGCTAATCTAATATCCCTTGCACAAGGTTCAGAAGTCACATCAATCTTCTTCAAAAACACACTGATGACATGGAACTAATAATGATTAAGGCTGAGATATGACTCGGACATTTGAAATTAAATGTGAGATATCTTAATTTTCAAGTTTCCAGATGTATTTGAATTGTTGAAAATTTTGTATAGAAGGCAAATGTGTTGCACATTTTTCTTCTTAAACCATCTTTCTTGATAATATTTCGTGCTGCACAAAATATTGAGGGATTATAAGTTGGGCTTCTTAATAGTGCACCAAGTAACTTTGTACTTACTGCTCAACCAGTGAATGCACAAAGTTGTGAGGTTTTCGATGGGAATGAATTTCGGTGGGCTAAATACGTCTCAAGAGAGAGATCTCCACATGTTTGTGTGATGAGCTGACTATCGTTTAATCTTCATGTGAAAGCACTTGACATGTAAAACAAAACACTGAAGACAGATAGAGCACATGTGATATCTAGCTAAGACATGAAATGACTGATTCTTGCTTAGGTACATGGACTCTAGTTGTGAACTGCATCCAATTTTGAGCATTTTGTGCAAGCTATAGTAGGTTAATGTTCAGACCCAAATCCCATTAAGCCCTTGTTCCACAATCGGTTAAAATATTGATACTGAATGTCATATCAAGGCAGACAAATTTAAAAATATTAAGATGTACCAATAGTGATCATAAATTGCAATTTGCTAAAATCGATAGAGTTGTTTGGAATTTTTGTGACAATTTGTCAAACATTCAATGACGTGCAATTAATGTATTTTCATGTACTTTTATCTCAATAGTGATGCATAATATGTGCAAGAGACAACTTTCAAAGAGTGCACATGAGATAGTAATTTGAATAATCTACTACTCATGAGAAGGAATAAAAATGTTTAAACCCATTCTCTACATTTAAAAAAAAAAAAAAA
>NW_019265091.1:126276-196480 GCF_002742605.1 Olea europaea var. sylvestris
TATATATATATATATATATATATATATATATAATATATAAGGGAAACGATGATAATTACATGTGATTTTACTTCTACTGCCTTCATGATTTTCAGTAAGACTCGAAAGTGTTCCTGTCTTTATGAGTTCACATCCCATCTTACGACATGAAAATAATTTGAGTATGAAATATGATTTCTATATATTCTTGCCTAGTAGTCTACCGGCTCCTAGCATTACCAAAGTTTTCAGTTGACTTTTTTATGGTCCAAATATGTATAGATATTTTACCATGATGTCCATCTAAATAAGGACCTTTTCAGCATAATTAGTTGCAGTGCTTGTTGGTGAACTTTGATGCTTATTTGATGTTTCTTTAGCTCTTATAAAATTGTATTGACATATGAGATTGATATTTATTAAGAAGTCATTGAGACATCTCCATGGAGATCTATTGCATCATTAATATTTTTACATAACTATGGATGTTTTCTGATGTATCGAGAAACGTGAAATATTATGATTTCGTGGGAAAAATATAAAAACACGGCCCACACGCCTGTGGAACCAAAAAAAAATCCTTCATGAGGAGAAGCAAAGAATTTATTGTGGATACGATTATCTTCACAAGGTCTCCAGATCAGATTCATAGTAATGCCAGAGCAGAAGTGGGAGTTTGTTCAACACTGAAAAAAATGCACATTTTATCATAAATTATCAACATATTAACAACGTACTGATCTAGCAGAGTAAAAATCTGGGGTTAATTTAATAGCTGGATGATCAGCTGGATATTTTAGTTAATTCCTATGGTTCCTCAATGAGCTCATATTTCTAACGGTTTCAAGTTGTCAGTCTCTAATGAACAGGTTTAATGTGCAAGGATTTCCCACTATCTTGGTTTTTGGGGCTGACAAAGACCACCCAATCCCATATGAAGGTGCAAGATCAGCCTCCGCTATTGAGTCATTTTCTTTGGAGCAGCTGGAAACAAATGTTTCCCCTCCTGAAGTGACTGAGTTGACCAGCCCCGTAAGATCTGCCCCCACCCCTTAAAATGAAAAGGAAAAAAAGCTTCTTTACTATCCAACATGAGTTATCAGTACAAAACACTTACAAAACTGTACTTGTAGGATATTTTGGAAGATAAGTGTGGTTCAGCAGTCATCTGTTTTGTTGCCTTCCTTCCTGACATTTTGGACTCCAAGGCAGAAGGCAGGAATAAGTACCTGGAATTTCTGTTATCAGTTGCAGAGAAATTCAAGAGAAGCCCTTACAGGTTAGGATACTAGGCCATCACTTGAATTTGTCAATATCCCTAAAAGCAGGACAAGCTTGTTTGGTTTGTATTTCAGTGTTCAGTTTTTAGTTAATTTTCAATTTTCTGTTTTGAGGTCTGTTTTAAGCCCTTGTTTGAGCCCCATTTTTTATTTTTTTGGAGAATGTGATTAAAAAACAAGAAATTTTTTTGGTTTTGAATGTAAAATTATTTTATGGGAGTGTGAGGTTGAAAAAATTAGGTTTTGGAAAGAATGGGGGCTAAACTTAGGCTAAGATTACTAAAAATGTGTTTGATTTGTCATTCTGAAAAATTATTTCTCAAAACCAAAAACTAGAAAAAATCTTTGGTAGCCCTAAGTCTGAAGAAGTGAAGAAGACTAGAAGTTGGAGCTAAGACTTGGGTATTGCAAATGTGCAGTTACGTATGGGCGGCTGCAGGTAATCAGCCAGATCTTGAGAAGCATCTTGGAGTTGGTGGCTACGGTTACCCTGCTTTGGTAGCCCTAAATCTGAAGAAGCAGTTATATGCTCCACTTAAGAGTGCATTTGAGCGTGATCAGATAATGTAAGTACCTCTCTTTCTCTCGTCCCCTCTCTCTGTGTGTATTGGGGTCATATAAGCATAGCATATTCCATTCCATGTCACAGAGAATTTGTGAAAGAAGCTGGACTCGGTGGGAAAGGTAATCTGCCTATGGCAGCCACCCCTGTGGTTAGGAAGACTGAACCCTGGGATGGTAAAGATGGACAAATCATTGAAGAAGATGAGTTCTCGCTTGAAGAACTTATGGGGGATGACACTGGAAGCAAGGATGAATTATAGCTTATATGCTAATTTAGAAAATGAGAATTTGAGTTTGAAAAAACACGTAAGTTTTGGTGAACAAGTTGTTGTATTGCCTTGAACATTAATTTTCTGACATTTGACTATGATCCTATGTGTCCGTTAATGCCCTTGAACCTCAACTTCAAAATCTCTCCGATGAACAGCTGCAAAAAGGAAGCTTGGAATGCAACATGTCGATGTTCAGGTTGCCTATAATTGGCTAAATATATGTATACAATACTGTGTAATGGGGGCAAATGCAAGAATGTGACTATTTGTTTCCTGGTAAGTGTGTTTTTGCACACTTAAATAATTTGTAGATAAATTTAAATATTGATTAAATAAGCGAATTTCTACTCACAATTATGTAATTATTGTTTTTGTAGATAAAAATCACCCAAGGTAATAAAACGAAACAAAAGGCAGGGAAAAGGGACCGAAAGAGTACAAAGTTGTTAAGTTGGGGACTAAAGTGCATAAGTTAAAAAGATGAAGGACTTGGATTGCAACTTATATAAAACTTGATTGAAATAAAAGTCAAAATTTGAGGACCGAACTCTATAAGATTGTAGTTGAGGGACGTGATACACAATTACCTAGGAACCTAAGCTGCAAATAAGGGAAGCAATTGTAGTGACTAGGCGCCATGTTCCTAATTTGTTTACAGAACTCCAGCGCCTNTATCTTATTTTGTAGAGTTTTAATTAAATTTCTTTATTTTCTAAAATCAAATCTTATTGTTTTTTTTGTTTTTATTGTTAAAACTAAATTTATTAAAGTTGTGTAATCGAAAGTTAACATTCATTTAGGAATCAATAACTTTGACTCAAAAATTCCACTTTATTACTTGAACGCGACTTATACACTCTCATTTTGCACTTTCTTAGCAAACATTTAATTTTGGAGAAATTATAGTACGGACATGCTCTCGTTGTTGGAATTTAGAGACACAAAGTAAGCTTCGGAGTGAATATGTTTCAATATTTGCAGCTCCAGTGTAATTTAGGAACATGCTCGAAATGGGTGGTGGAGGGGGAGGAAGAGATTTAAAAAAAAGGAAAATGGTTGCAATTAGTTTTTGTTTTTCTTTTCTTTTCTTTTCGTTTTATTTAAATAGGAAGGTATATTCGTAATTTCACAATTTTTATTGAGAAAATTGATGAAAATAATGATTTTCTTAATGAAAGATGAAAATAAGGTTGAAATGCAATACACACACACACACACACACGCGCGTAAATTTTGTACAATCAACTTCAAACGTAAAATCATTTTGTGCTAATAACCCTATATATATACACACACACACACACTCACACACACACACACACACACACACACATACACGTAAATTTTGTACAATCAACTTCAAACGTAAAATCATTTTGTGCTAATAACCCTTGATTTTAACCTCCACCATAATCAACACCAAATGGAGGCTTACTATTTTCAATTCACCACCTGACTACCCGAAAACCACTTGAAGCCTAAAGAGCTGAAATTTGAGAACGAAAAAGCAAAATTGAAGGGAGATTATTACAGTTGACATTGGTCTATTATATATCCTTGTCAAATAAAAACCCATAACGTGGACTCCAAGATAATTACTCGAGCGTGGGTATGATCTTTTAGTCGATAACATCACAGAGAAGTTGTAACTACACAGGTCTGTAAACTCCATCAGATGGCGAAGTTAACTCACATGGGCTAAAATGAAACCAATTTACTCGAAAACTAACCTCTTTCATCGTCATATTGTTGTGCGTCAAAAAGGGAGCACAATCCAATACAAGAACTTCAAAAACACTAAAAAATTTACAACCCTATCTACTGTGAAAGTATATCTTGGGTTGGAGGTAGGGGGGTGGGGTAGTTAGTACCCTGTAGCATGTACCCAAAAGAACAGCACTGGCATTAGACCTAAAACAAATTGTATGGTCGTAGATTTTATCCCTTGCTAAAAGTTCTGTTCACTGCTCCTCCAGTGTGACTTCCAACCACAGTTGGAGCTCTTCAATTTTCTCAAGTCCACGATGTTTCCCAGTAATTTGAATTATTTATTCTTTGTAGGCATTCTTTTCTCAAAGGCGAATCTGTAAATATGGCTCTTATGAAGTCTTCCACCTGCAAAGAGGAGCGAGTAAATATCACGAATTGATGACATGGACATTAAAAGGGCAATGTCTCCATCCATTACAAATGGAATGTTGTTGCCTTGTGCGGAATCAGAAAACAGTTCAAGTTCAAATGACTTTTCATACCTCTGATAGCGTAAAATTGCATTCAACAAGTTCACCACTTTCCCAGGCGGTAGTGATAGACTTCAAAGGCATGTCCAAAAGTTCTAATGAAAGTGCATAGAAAATAGAGTAAAGGTCGCTAACAAATTTAGATAATCAACTACTTCAAAAGTGAGATCTAAAATATGACGAGAAAAGATACCTGCCAGTTTGCGCAACTTCCGCAGGGATGGTATGAAATTAGCAAGAGTTTCTCTCTGGACCTCCTGTGGCTTCCCTCTTCCACCAACAGTTGACAGGGACTCTAATAAAGATGACAGATGCTCAAACAGCAAATGGATGAGTGTTTGAAGCTGCAGTCCAAAAAGGGATAAAATATTCATTAGCTTAGATGATTGCAAACTTTATTGGAGGCAGATTTGTGCAGTGCACCTGCAATGTTTCTTCTGCTGCCATATCATCTAACAGAAGTATGTCTTTTGCAATTCTTGAAAAGACAGCCTCCAGAACCACGCTCATACTCTTCTCATAAATATATGATAATAATAGAGGCTCCCAGATGATGCGTACTTTCTCGATTATGAAAGCAACCTGATCATGAACTCAGGCAAGCTTCTTAGAGAATGTAGACACCCCCAACCCGAAAATTAAAACAATACAAATATAAACACACACACACACACAGAGGGGGAGAGAGAGAGAGACTTTTTGGTATGGAAAAACTATGATTATAGTCTTGGTCAGATCATGAAGTGTGTAAATTGCATAATGTGATGAGATAAGGCAATCTTTGCTATCAACAATAACCAAACCTTTTTCTTTTCGATGTAAAGGTGCACGAATCATTTAAAAAGTATACCTGTTCAATACTAAACTTGGCAGACTCGAACTGTTTCATCTGGTGGGTATTTTGAAATCCATCAGCCCCATCAATAGCCTTGTCAGAAACATTACAGCATAATTAGTTTACAAAACATTTTAGCTTTGGAAGTTCTAAAAGGCATTTGGCCATGAAAATAGGGCAAGAAAACATCATTAGACAGCAACATGGCATCATTTTCCTAATAAGGTACTATAGGTGGAAAAGACTAGCGAATAAATGCGAAAATTATGCAAACATACACCACTTTTCCTCTACAAGTTATATTTGTATAAATATGCAAGTGATATTATGACCTCAAAAATTACATCCATTGTGGTAAGCAAGCATATCTCAAGATTGTAGTAAAGATTGTCTCTATTATCCTTCAAAACCCTTAATTGATCTTTAATCGAGTATTACGTTTCATTCAAGTACTAACTCTTTTCCACATGTACATGAATGAGGATTCTTCATATTCATAGAAATCAGTTCTTCATAATTGTCATGAAGTGTTCAAGTATTATACTAGAAGTGCTCGGCCCATGTCCAAATTTCTGGCTCTGGTTTGTGACATGGGTCAAAGAAGTGTTTCACACATGTCAGAAAGGATCTGAAGAGTGTTTTGCCTAAGTGTAGCCTTCTTTTTTTTTTTTTATAAGTCAAGTGTAGCCTTCTTGAGAAAGTGCTTCTCAGGAAAAGAGATGCTTAGAAGATACAGTAGAGGACACCACATACATTTTTCAGTTCTACGTATATACCTCTTTCAAGTTATATATGACAAGCTGAATTTGTCTCTGCAATACTTCTTCAGCCATCAACTGAAATCTTGGAGCCAGATCAATAAATACAGCGAGTTCCTTAACAAAACTGGGAAAGTACTGGCGAAACTGCAACGTTAAAGATAATATGATAAGCCTACCAGAAAATATAAAAAGAAAAGTGACACATCACACATTAAAAAACCCACTTTTCCTATGGAAAAAAAAAAACCCCACTTTTACAAATGAAAAATGTGTCACCATTTACAATATCTGTGGACCCACTGCATCATATATATTGCCATTTAAAAATGTTAAAGAAAACCAAGCAATCTTGGACATGCTGCCTCTATCATTCTGAAATTAGGTATTCCATATAGATAGCGTAGAAGCAATTTAGTTTAGAAAAAAACAAAACCCATCCATGCATACCTCAAATGCAAGACCAAGAATCTCCTCAGACAGGTAGAGACAATCATTGTGAATGAGCACAGCAGCCTGGTTAATGGAATCAAGCTGCCTCTCAAGCTTCATAGTCCAAAGAAGATATCAGAACAATCATTGCATTGTTCAAATACAAGTTGTCAAAAAAATGTAATAATATTTGCAGTGCTCGACTGTGATTGTCAGCGGATGAATAGCAAGATCATAAATGTAGTGCAATTGCAGCCTTGAAGATATTTTAACTTTATTAACACTATTTTTTCTTATTTTTGGTGGCATTTGGAGATTTCCAAATGACTTTCTGCACTAACCTTCACAGGTATAACAGCTTCATAAAGAACTAAAGCATTTCTAGCAGCGTGATAGAATTCCAACCCCACTGTTGGAGGTAACAAGCAGACATCCTGCATGAAGCTCCAAAAGAGTTACAACGGCATTCTAGAAAATACAACTGCGGGCAAGCGCACGCACACGCACATGTGTTTATGCACGTAAAAAAACTGAATATGATCAGAGCCCAGATACCCTTCAACAATAATATATTGATGCAGCAACTATAGCATGTATCCATACAGGTACAGTGACATTTGCATTATATAGTTTTTTCCGCAACCAGTGGCTAGATATTTCTATGATTGAGTTTATGAAGGCAAACTTTTAAAAGCTAATGTCATATAAACCAAAGTGAAAAGCTGATTTTTTGCTTCTTCACTGCTTCACTAATCATGAACAATTACGCAGAGTTCAGGTAATGCAGCCTCCTATTAGAATAACCCTGAAGGGTAGCTCAGTGATCAGACCTTAGATTTGCTTCTCAATGATCACCAGTTCGAGTCCCCTCAAGGCTACTGAGGTGAGTACCCGACTGTAAACTTCAGGGTCCCATGGGATTTGTTGAGGAGCGCGTAAGCTGGCCCGGACCCCCACGGTCATTTAAAAAAAAAAAAAGAGAGAATGACACAAAATTTAACTTTATTTATTTATTATTTTATTTTTTTGATAAGTACACAATTTAATTTTATTATAAAAATATAATTACATTCGTGTCATCTACAAAACATTTTAGTATCCAGTAACACCCTTAGGAAGTCAAGTGAGGAAGTATACTGTGGTTTCTATTGATCCGTGCATCTTGTCAGGCATATGTTGCATCACGGTAAGATGCTATGCTCGACATCAAATAGGCCTTTCCTTTTCATAGAGAACCATGGGAATAATGATCTTTGATTTACATACTGCCAACTGAATTGGTCCAATCAGCTTGGATTTTCAAGGTGGTCAGTGCAGTTAGTTTCTGATTCTTTTAAAAATCAGCTTTTGATGTAAATCAAGCTATGATGGAAACAGATTTGAATGGCACCAAATACCAAGCTCAGTATCAGTAAATATCTTTCTCCTATTACAAACTATCTCTCACAGGCCAGAACTGAACCGTCTTTAGCAATTCTTTCATAATACATCCACTTATTGTAGTACTACCTTTACATTGTATTATAAACATTTAACATTACATTTATAATTTTTCAGTCAAACATTCATTCGGGAAAGAAAAAGAAAGAGATGTATCAGTTCATTAGAGGTAATTCACATCAATAATAAACCCAGCCTTCATAAGGTTATGGTAGCTTAATTAAACATGAACAGACGAGAATCAAACAAAAATATATCATTATTTTGTCCATAGTGCCATAATGTAGACTGGCTTGCCTAACACCATAAGAAAAATCATATTTTTATTCTCTGGGTAAATGCTAAACTAAGTTGACATGTCAGGATCTATTTCATAATACTAAATTTTCAGAAGTTAATACAACAAAAAACTAGGTCTTATTTCCAATAAACTTGGGGTTGACTACATGATTCCTTCTGTTACAATCTTAATTTTTTTTTATTTGATAGATTATCTATTATAATTTTTCTAGTTTATTGTAGTTAAATAAGTCAATAGTGGATAAATTAGTTGTTCACTATTTAAGTTTCAGTAGAAAATGCAGTGCTCTAAGTTTCAGGATAGTTGTTTTTACAATTTCTCTATTTAGGGAACTAGAAGCAATGAATGGATGTGTTATGTTTAATAATAAAGTAAAGATCCCATGTTGATCTTTTGGGAGGTTTAGATTCCCCTATTATCTTTCTTTTCCACTTTATTTTATTTCTTTAAATTACAGACAAAATGAGTTTGTAACACCTTTGCCTTCTACTCTTTACATATAGATCACTAGGAAACCTCAATTGCGGAGATCTAATGCAATTAGATCCCCAACAACTATTATAGTCATGTATCTTTGTATACTCCTCCCTCTTCTAACTTGACCAACAAAAATCTCGTCGCTCATATAAACATAGCCTCTTGAAGTCAATGTAAAACATGATCCAACCATCTAAGTCATCCCTTAGTTTATCCTCAATCAACACCAGCTCTACTTCTCGCCTTATATTTATCTTAGGCCAAGGGATGTTGAGGCTCAGTTATCACAAGCCGTTATCTAAAAAGTGATTACTCTCAACCCTTTTACCGTTCAAGAAGCAAAGTGAGCAGTGAAGTGATTTCTCATCTAATTCATTTTAGTATGATAGTGCATCCATTATAGCATATCCTCATTCCCCTTTTTGACAGCTTCACTTTTATCAGCCTAACACTTAGAACCATAAAGCATAGCCAATCTAATCATTGTTGCTTAGAACTTGCCTTTTAACCTTAATGGAATCTTCACATAAAATTCATTTTGTGCTTCTCAATTTCATCCAACAAGCTATAATCCTAACCATTACATCCTCTTCAATCCCTCATTCCTAGCTAATAATCTAACTTTAGTACCTGAATCAATAACTATTTGAAATAACATGATCCTCTATAGTAACTCGGTGACTATCCTTATTACTACAACTACCAAAAGGAGCATTTTGTATCATATCTTAATTCTAGTAAACATAAAACCTTTACATTCCATAGTACTCCAACATTCTAACTTTCAATTCAACTTCTATTTTTTATACTCGAATAACACAATGCCAATTCTTCAAAAAATTATGGCTACAGTATAGAAATATTGGAGCAATTAATTAAAAAATTTATATGAATGATGATGAAATTAAAATCTTTTCCTATATAATAAGAATCATGTAAGTCAAATCTAAATTATATATTTAACAACTCAAATTATGCATGTCATGCACAAAACTCTTTCCACTGTACTTTTAAAAAATATTAAGAAGCATGGCAGGGTCAAATAAAAAAAGAAGAAAAGCCCCAGTAGAACTTGTTAAACAATTCACTTTTCATAGTATCAAATACAACCCAAGTCACATTTTTGAGCCTCTAAAGGAAAAATGTTTAACTTCAAGGAGTATGGTTACACTATATGCATAAAATCAATACAAAAATATCAAAGGTCCCCTTTTTACAAAGTATCCAATCGGGGGATTGTGTGTGTGTGTTGGGGGGGTGCTGAAGCCCAGCCCAGCCCAGCCCCTGCCCCTGCCCCCCAAGCTCATTTGCTCTCTGTGTAAAAAAATAAAATTTTTCTTTGCCCAGAAGATTTTTTTTATTTTTTGGTTCTGCCACTGTATCCAATGAAAAAGTCCATGAGACTATCTCAATATCTTGAAACCCTAAAAAAAATAATAATAATTTAAATTCACAAATTAAAGTGTGAAGATAATTATGAAAAACCATTTTTCGGCACAGTATGGCTAAGGGGGGAATTTACTTGTGTCGTGTAATTTTTTTATTTTTGGAAAGGTAATCAAATATTTTATTAATTAATGAAAAATACGCAGAAGGTGTATTATCAATTAACACCAGAAAGGAACAACATAAAATTTGGCTGCCCATCTATATACTTAGTAGCCGCAGCACTAAACCACTTGTGTCATGTAATTTTAACTAACGATAATTAAGAAAGGCTATAATAGGAGGAGGGGGGCGGAGAATATTGTTCAGTGGGATATACTGTTTTCCAGACGATAATTTAATGTTGGGAAATTCTTATAAGATATTTATAGGTACTCTCAAATGCACAGCCTTCACATTTCTAAACTGATACATTTTTATTGTTCGTTATCGTGGCACAGAACATGCAACAAAGTACAAAATCCTTTCCAAAACAATAAAGTTATATAAGGAAGGTACCTGCAAGTTATTTTACTAAAGACTGAAAAAATTACTCAACAGGCTCTTAGCAAATAAAATCAGAAAATAAAAAAACAGCACTGAAATTGTATAAACACTATATAAACTTAATGTTGACCTGGAAAAAAAATTGTTCTAGCACTGCACGAACCTTGAGGGTTTGATGCACTAGCTCCATTAATTTTATAGCTGCTTCAGACACCATGAATTTCTCAGATGAAAACAGCAAGTCGATACAATTAGGGAAATCTTCAGCAATTCCTTCCTTGTTCAATCTCATAGTTCTTAAATACTCCTATAGGAAAATACATAAGCCATATGAAAAGCTGGCAATTTATCTTTTCTTTAATAAGTAGATAATAACAATGAAGAAAACAAGCAACAAAGTTACAACAGAAAAAGCATTAAAGCTATCAGATTTGAAATGGAAACTCACTTGAGAAAGGATGAAATTAGACTGCAGAAGCAGATTTCTAGCCTTTGCCAAAATCTCCACTTTCTTCCTTGATGCGAAGTGGACCTCAACGTTATCAGCAAATTTGCTAAGTCTCTCATCTTTGATATCAGAGGAAGCTATGAGCATAAGTTCCTTCAAATTTGTCTCAAATTCAGATGTAACCTTTCTGATTTTCTGAAACTCAGCAAGCTTCGAAGCATCATCAGGGATTACCTGAACTCAAAAGTGGTGGATATCATGATAATAATCTGTAATGGAAATTTGTTAAAATTTAAAATGAAACACTTCCCTTAAATTATAAGCATCGGTGTTACACACAGTACAGTACAAGAAAAAGAGTTACAAAACATTTATACATCTGAATCTTATAAGTGGGCATGGTTTACACTTTAAACTCATTCTGACAGATAAGGGTTCTAGTAACAGTAAAACTTCCATCTTAACCTACTATGAGCCTATGACATCAGCTTGGATGTTTAACCAAAACTTAGCTAGGAGTAACTACGCTAACAAGGAAAATGGGATGCAGTCTCTCAATTGACCCAATCAAGGCACTTGAAATTTCCAGGTCTACATATGCAGTAATATCTCTTTGTTGGAGAACAAAAACATTTAAAATTGGCCTATTCAAACAGAAAATTTCACCTACTGGCAAATGAAACTTAAAATTAGGAAGAATTTGAACCGAGAAGTGTTGCAGAGGAAATACTTTGTGTTCTTAGGCGATGAGCAATGAAAACAATCCAATGACCATGTGGTGGACTTGATCTGTGACATTAAACTTCAATGAAAAGGGTTGCTCATGCACTAACTGGCCAATCCTCCAACTGAAATAGAGGAGTTGTTCCACAGGGGAAGTTCTTGAAATCGGTTTCCCTTTCGTGGTGGTGGTAATATATTTTACAAAACCTCTATAAATTGAACTTCCATTTTTTCCATCTCTATCCGTATCTTATATAATTATATATTTGTACAGCGTATTTGTTGCAGCTGTTGTGAGATTATTCGCATTTCAGTCATTAAGGTGCAGAGCTCTTTATTAATTTATTTGTTCAAACCCTCTGTCATTGCAGTGATTAACACTAAGGTGCTAGATTAAAACATAATGAGAAAATTTTGCAAGAATTAAGGGTAAGTTACACTAAAACAACTTCTTTTGTAATATTTTTCCAAGTTATGCACTCCTCCCACCCTCCAAATAACTCACCTGAGTTCTAAAAGTGGCATCAGAGATTACAAAATCTCACCATGGTTGCATTTCTACATTCACTAATTTAGCAGATGAATAGTTCTTGCATTTAAATACTAACTCTTAATGGAAAAATTATTTATAAATATAAGCCATAAATCTGCACATGCTTTATTCAGAGGCCTCCATTTTATACAATTATACTAAGTCAAAGAACATTGATACCACCGAACCTTGGAAAGGAATTCTGAAATGATCAACTCAGACATTCTTGGCCATGTCAATCTTCCAAAACACCGCATCCAAGGACCATTCTTGAAGCACAAAGAGTCATAGATAAACTTAACAATCTGAACAATAGTAGCATACATAGTTTCCCCATCCGTGCCGTTGCTCTGTAAATGTAAGACATTAGTAGGATAAGATTATAACAATGCGAAATATATAAGCAGATGATTTTCCCATTTAACAGATTACTCAAGCAATATGATTTCCATAAAATCTAAAAACATCACATCTCTAGAGGTAAATGTACCTCAGTGTCAGCTGGAATCATCTCAAGAACTGCCTCCAAGAGATGCCCTGATTCTTGATCTATTTTTTCCATAAATGCAGGAGTAGACCTACATTTTATGACTGGAGTGGTAACATATTTTGTAAATAAATCGGCTACTTTTGCAAGCCCATAATCCAGAATACCAACCACCTGCACATGACAAACTATCAATGCACAAACAAACTGAGAATGTTTTTCAATTTTTTATACACTAAGTTCCATCTAGAATTTGGCCAACATTCAACTCACATCCATTGCTTGCAACACTGTGTAAAGCTCAACCCCTTTGATGTCATTCACAGTCAACTGATATTTCATGCGAACGACGTTAGTTTCCTGCTCGAACTGCACAGCTTTCTCTATGAACTTCAGAAGCAACTCTTGAATCTACAACAAACCCAATTCTTCTAAAAATACAATCAGAAAACAACAGAAAAAATTCAAAAACATAAGAGAGGTTTTCACTTGATAGATAAAAATATTTGAGTCAAGAACTGATTAATTTGAGCACTGCTCAAGCATTTTTCTCTACTGAAAGGGCAAGCAAGACACAAAAATAGAAAGCACACTTCCAAATCAGTAATCCATTAACTAACAAGAGAATAACAGTGGATTCTCTAATAATCAACATTCTACGGAGACAAAAATAAATAAATTGATAAATAATAAAAATAAAAATATTACTGTTGAAGCTATTTATTGTTAAGTTACCACATACTTCAGTTGTCAATTTCTTATATTATATTGGTACATATACAATTTTTCTTTTTATTCTGATAAAAGTAAGATTTTTTTGTTAAAGAAGATAGAGTGGAGTTGCATAGTAGAGAACGAGTTGTCTTCTATTACAAAAAGCAGAAGAGATACAAAATAAGTAAACATCTCTAGGCATACTGTGTATCTGTCATATACACAGAGAACGACAGCTAATGCTTTCACGTCAACTTTATTTTTATCCTGATAGTATCTCAGATCCATAAGAAAAGTGCATATCTATCCCACTGACGGCACCTTAATTTTTAAACTCTAATTTTACCCAAAAAGATATTACTTAGTGCCTATGTTATATAATAAAAATCTTTAAACACAAAACAATCTTGCTAGGCTTGCAACGGTCTTTTATAATTTTATTATATGGATGAGGGAATTATAATTTTTCTAAGCATCTCCTGAACATTGAAAGCCATATCAAATGGAAGAAAGGAAATCTTTAAATATATAAAATTATATGGATATATGTAAATTTATAATGTGATTGAAAACACAAAGGAATTCTGTTGGATTCTCAAAGAGAGAAATTATCCCCATGTTGAGAGGAGTGAATCCTCAACTGAGCAATTTTTTTTATTTTTTTTGTTTTTTCTTGATAATCCTTGTTTTATAAGAAATTATTTTTATCCCGTAATCGCAATGACCCAATTGCAAGAACGGAGCTCTAGCAGGCCCCCAGTGGGAGGCTAGCACGATGGGCTATTTCCGTTTTTCAGAATTGTATAGAATTTTTTGATTCGTCATCCGCACGAATCGGACTTTTTGAGGTAAGAGTGTAACTACAGTTGTCAAGAGGATAACAAATCATACAACATCAATCACAATTTATTATACTTAAGAATACAATATATCTAAGTTGTGCGGACACAGCATAGACACTACATGATAAACATGGCGCCATGTGAATTTTCTAATTAGTACCTGGAGGTCCTGGACAAGTCGATTTAAATTCTTCAAATTTTTACATTTATTAACTCAATATTTTTAGAATTTTTACNAAGAAAAGGAGCCCGAAGATTTTCAACTCCTAACTGCTTCTACAATTACTACTTGATATCCAAACCTAAGCTACCAAATGTTCTTTCATTATGCTCCTGCCTTTTCACCAAAGGTCCTCATAAGTTTCTCCAAATCCCATAACCTCGCCTAGCATCCTAAACAATGACTAAGAAATGAGGGTATTTGACAAGATCGATTGGATAAAAGTTAACTCCCCGGTCTTGAGAGAAGCTATTTCTTCCATGTAGCTTCTAGAGGAAGGCCAAAATATTACAAAGGCCACTCTCCTACAAAAACTATCATTGCCAAATTTTGAACCCAACTACAGTAAGTTTATTCCAACAATGATACTCCCAAACATTTATATTTTAAGTCCAGAAATATTGCTGAAATTTTTAAAATACCCAAAACTCTAAAGAATAAAAAGTATTTATCATATGCCTTCAAACATGATAACTTGAAAATGTGCAACAGCCTATATCATTATAATTATCGGTTTCAACACCTTTACTAAACACATCTCATTGGCCTTATCAAACATGAAACTTATAACATCCATGACAAGTGTAAATACAAATAGTCATAATGGATGTGTGGCTCTAAATCTAACTTTCGGCATACCATTTACAAAAGATAAAAAAAGAAGCCTTCCTAACACCTCCATATATCCATCTTCTCCATCAAAGGCTAAAGCCTTTCTTTGTCCAAACAAAATCTAGAAACCCTAATGAACAAGGTAAGGTCATAGACCTTCTCAAAATCAATTTTAAACATTAATCCTACATATTCATTACACTTCTCAATTACATCATAGCCACTAATGACATATCCAAATTTTGTCTCCCTTTTACAAAAACCCTCCAGTTAATAGAGATCGTGTCTTCCAACGCCTTCTTCATTCGATTTAAAAAGAAACGTCGCGATAATCTCTTACGAACTCGTAAGAAACCTAAAGGGGAAACAATAACTTATTTGAATTTTAACTTATCATTTTCTCTTATGCTAGTAGAGTTCGTATGACACGCTTTTACACTCGTAGAGTAAATTTTCAACACTATTATTTAAAAAATTGTTCTTGCTAATAACTTGGAGTTGCTATCACTAAATATATTAATATCTTCGTCTTTAGTCAATTTTCTAGGGTTTCCTCTTTCTTCTTGAAACCAAGCACATAGATGACGCATCATAACAATCTGAAATGAAGGTACAACATTTTTAGGCATGCAATACAACATAATACCATGTATGTCTCTGTAAACTGAGATTCAAATCTAAACAGTAGATACAAAAAGAAGTCATAATATACCTCTTCAAAACACTGAGCCCACTCGTTCCTCAAGAGTCCATAAACCACCGGCTCACCTTCCACCACCTCGTCCGCCAATTCATCGTTTCGAATTCTCATTGCCGTCTTCAATTCCTTCAATCCCTCAGCAGCCTCTACAACTCTCCCAATTCTTATATCCTCCTTAACAACCCTCAACTTGTAATTCAATTCCAACACTACCCCCAGTAATTCCAACAATTCCTTCTTCTCCCTCACCTGCTTCTTTTTCTCCACAGTCTCTCCAATAATCCTGCTGAGGTCGGCTTCGATCGGGTTCCTCGAAATCAGACTGAGCAATTCGGATACTTGACCTGAGAGTTCTTCGGACCTAGAAACGACGTCGGAGCATTGCGAGAAGAGGGATGAGAAGTCGTTTTGGTGGGAGAGGAGGTACGATTGGACTTTGGATTTGATTTTGAGTGTGTGGGATTCGAGACGGGATATGAGAAGCCGGAGATCCGGCGCCGACAGAGGGGACGACGGCGAATCCAGGAGGTCCGGTGAGGACAGAAGATCTCGGACGTCGACTGAGTTGACCAGGATGTCCATATCTACGGTTACAATTCAACTCTCTGGAGGGGGGTTTACCATTTTCCTAAATTATATATGTTATTTTTAATTTATTTTTTGATGAGGCAACTAATCTTTTTTTTTTTTTTAACGAGGTGTCCCAACTTGCGCCAGAGTATATCCTCGTCCCTGAACCTCCGGCCCCTCAGCAACTCAGGGAGGTAAATCGCAGGATGTACCTTTGTTGGTTCCCAGGTTCCCACACGACTTTTACTCCTTCCCCAAAGGGAGCCTCTTCACTGCCTTACAGCAACTTGCCTTCCAAGATAAATCTTATCTTTCAAGTTGTGCCTTCCAGGAATCGAACTCCCCACGTTTGGTTCCAGAGCCCCCCAATGTGATTATTCCACCAACTTGGATGTGCCCCGGGGGCTGAGGTAACTAATCTTGCCTCTATACAGGATTGTCGACGAGTCGAGCCGACTCAAAACTCAAGGCACGGGCTCGGCTCGGATAAAATGTCGAGCTTTTTGTCGGGCCCGAATCGAGCCTAGCAAAAGCTCAATCAACAAAATTAGGCTCGACCTAAACTTTTGGTTGGGACCTTTTCGAATCGAGCCGAGCAGGTTCTTTTTTATTATTATTTTATTTAAGGAAGGCAAACAGGTTGCTGGCCGCTTATTAAGTCAGCCGCAGTTTACTACCTAAAAGGCAGCATTTTGGGGGACATTTTTTTTTAATATTTAAATAAGGAATGCAGGTTGGCTCGAGCTTTTCTCGGGCCGAGCCGACGAGCCGAATTGTCATCCCTACCTCTATATAAAATAGAGGATGTCACACTTATTTGATTTTAAACGAGCCTTCCTTTTCGTTGTGTGTAGAAAGATTGTATTAAAAAGAAATTTTAAAACAATTTTCAAAAAATATATAATAAAAATAAAAAAAATGAAGAAAAAACAAAATTTAAAATAATTTTCAAATGATATAATAAAAACAAAACAAATTAAACAATCACGAAAATTTAATAAAGAATATATAAATATTATTTAATTAAAATTGAAAAAATAAATTTTATCAGAAAGAGAAAAGAATTAAAAAAAAGTTAAATCGAAACAAATATCTTTATATGATAAACAAAACAAATTTAAAAAAAAAAAAAATTCTCTCCATAACACGAAGATTCTCTCTGTGTTAACGGAGAGCCTCCATCGACACAGAGAAAATCCATCTTTTAATTCTTTTCCCTTTATGATAAAACTTAATTTTTTTCAATTTTAATTAAATAATATTTATATAATTTTTATTAAATTTTCGTAATATTATTTTGTTAAATTTGTTTTGTTTTTATTATATTTTTTAAAATTGTTTTAAATTTTCTTTTTCCTCATATTATAAATAATTTTTGTATGATTTAAAATTATTTTTAATTTTTTTATTTTGTGATAAAACGTAATTTTTTCATTTCGAATTAAATAATATTTATTTCAATTTTATTAATAAATAATTTTTTCGATTTATTTTTTTTAATTCTTTCTTTTCTCATTATTATAAAGCTTACTTTTTCAATTTCAATTAAATATTATTTATATATTTGTTATATAATTTTTGTAACTTTCTTTTGTTTAATTTATTATATTATTTTTGAAAATTGCTTAGAAATTTCTTTTTTCTTCATATTATAAATATTTTTTTTATTTAAAATTCTTTTTAATTCTTTTCATTTTACCATAAAAGGCAAATTTTTCAATTTCTATGAAGAAAAAATAAATTTTAAAACAATTTTCAAATATTATAAAATAAAAACAAAACAACTTAAACAAAAGAATGTCACAAAAACTAAATAAATAATATATAAATATTATTTAATTAAAATTAAAAAAAATTAAATTTTATCATAAAAAGAAAAAAAATTAAAAAGAATTCTTAATCGAAAAAATATTTTTATATAATTAACAACACAAATTAAAAAAAAAAAATTCTCTTTGTCTCTCCATAACATGGAGAGAAACTCACGGATAGGATATGGATAGAAACTCTCCAATTTTTTATTTTTTATTTTTTAAATTTGTTTTGTTTATATTATAAATATTTTTCTTTTCAATTTAAAATTCTATTTAATTATTTTCACTTTATGATAAAATTTAATTTTTTTTCAATTTTAATTAAATAATATTTAATTATTTTTCGTAATATTATTTTTTTAAATTTCGTTTTCCTCACATTATAAATAATTTTTTGTTCGATTTAAAATTCTTTTTAGTTTTTTTGTTTTGTGATAAAACGTAATTTTTTCAATTCTAGTCAAATAATATTTATTTTTTATGTTAATTATTTCAATTTTATTTATAAATAATTTTTTATTTAAATTTTTTTAATTCTTTCTTTTCTCTTTATTGTAAAACTTACTTTATCAATTTTAATTAATTATTGTTTATATATTTTTTATTTAATTTTCTTAACTTTCTTTAGTTTAATTTATTATATTTTTTAAAATTGTTTTAAAATTTCTTTTTTCTTCATATTATAAATATTTTTTTTCAATTTAAACTTCTTTTTAATTCTTTTCGTTTTATGATAAAATGTGAGTTTTTTAATTTTTATGAACAAAAAAAGAAATTTTAAAATAGTTTCCAAAATATATATATAAAAAAAGA
Source organism: Olea europaea var. sylvestris (assembly GCF_002742605.1). Lineage (NCBI taxonomy): Eukaryota > Viridiplantae > Streptophyta > Magnoliopsida > Lamiales > Oleaceae > Olea > Olea europaea. The sequence continues at coordinate 145,262 of NW_019265091.1, forward strand.
AATATTAAGAAAAAAGAAATTTTAGAACAATTTTTGAAAATATATAATAAAAAGAAAATAAATTAAAAAAAAAGAATGTTACAAAAAGTAAATAAATAATATATAAATTTTATTTAATTAAAATAAAAAAATTAAATTTTATCATAATGAGATCAGAATTAAAAAGAATTTTTAATCGAAAAAAATATATTTAAATGATGAACAAAATAAAGTATAAAAAAAATATATTTCCATTACACGGTCTCTGTGTTTCCCTCCATAACCTGGAGAGTCTCTATGTTAGAGTTTCTCTCCGTGTCTCCAAATTTATTTTTTTTTTTGGTTTTATGGTTTTTTTTTTTTACTTGTTTTGTTTATATTATAAATATTTTTCTTTTCGATTTAAAATTCTTTTTAATTCTTTTCATTTTATTATAAAACTTAATTTTTTCAATTTTAATTAAATAATATTTATATAATCATTATTTATTTTTTTCGTAATATTCTTTCGTTTAATTTTTTTTATTATATATTTTTTAAATTTCTTTTTCCTCATATTGTAAATAATTTTTTTTCGATTTAAATTTATTTTTAATTTTTTTGTTTTGTGATCAACGTAATTTTTTCAATTGTAATTAAATAATATTTATTTTTAATTTTATAGAATCAAACAAGTATCAACAAAATAGAAGAAAACGAAAGATTTAGAGCTTTTTGTTGATCAGGCGACACTCAGATTTAAATTGGGGAAAGGTCGACTTTCGTCCCTGCTCGACGGGTGGGTCTTGTAGTTAAGCTCCCTTTTGCCTTTGCACTCGAGGGCTAATCTCCGTCCGAAATGAGGAAATCTTTGCCGAAAAGGGGAATTTTGTCTTACAATAGAAGTAGAAGTGATGTGGATTATTCGAGAATTAAAGTCGATCTCAATTTTATTTATAAATAATTTTTTTTTCTATTTAAATTTTTTTAATTCTTTCTTTTCTCTTTATTATAAAACTTACCTTTTCAATTTTAATTAAATATTATTTATATATTCTTTATTTAATTTTCGTAACTTTCTTTTGTTTAATTTATTATATGTGTTTTATTGTTTTAAAATTTCTTTTTTCTTCATATTATAAATATATTTTTTGATTTAAAATTCTTTTTAATTCTTATCATTTTATGATAAAACATAATTTTTTTAAATTTTAATAAAATTATATTTATTTTAACTTTTTATTTTTTCAATTTAATTTAAAATCTTTATAATAACCTTTTTTTTTCTATTTTTGCCTACAATTCTTTTTTTTCTTTAATTATCAGATCATTTAGTTTCTTTTATTTATTAGTATTGGATTGAATGAAGTGAAGCAATGTATGAAAATGGAGCAGTATTGTAGAGGAGGTAGTGGTTGTAGTGAAGTGGCGTGTGAAAATGGATAAATAATTGAAGACAGCACGACGTCATTTTTTGCTCCCATGATTTTTTAGTAAAAAAAATAATTTTGCTATGTGATAAAATGAAAGAATTCACTATTCATAACTTTAGTAACTTTCATTCCCTCTTTTATATGGTAGAGATTGTAATTTCCATTCCCTCTTTTATATGGTAGGGAAATAGGGATTATTGGGAAGACAAATACAAGTGAAATGCTTTTAGCTTGTCAACTTTAATGGTAATTCATATTTCACCTTTGACAAGAACAATTATGAAAATATGTCAACTATAAATTTGAGGGTAATTGTAGCAAATTAATTATTAGAGAAATGGCATAATTGCCTCCCCAGTTTTTCAATTAAATCATGTTAAAAAGCTTTCATATCACACACGTAATTACTTTCAATTTTTCAACATGTGTGGGCCCACTGTGTGTTGGGAAGTGGGTTCCTTTAATGTGGTTAGTAACGTTTGTGATGGAAAAATTACGTTCTTTTTTGCTTTCCCATTCTTTTCTACTTTCTTCAATTTCTTTGCTTTTCCATTTTCTTCCTCAAGATAGTAAAACAAATGAGAAAGAGAGGACTACACTGCAATTTCTTCATCCTGCGATTGTATTGGCTTTCTTCATCTTCTTGTGATTTCTAATCGACAGGTATAATGGGTTGCTTTCTAGCTTTTTTCAATTCGTCTCGTTGTGATTTCCAATGGGTTTTTTGCATTTAATTGTGATTTCTTCATCTTTTTATGTGTACAGTTCTAATTTTGAGTTCATGAAATTGATAGGTTTTGTGTTAATATTAACAGAGAGAGGTATATAATTTTATGATTTAATTTATGCTTTCTGTGATTAAAATTGTCTATCTTGGTTATTGTTTTTTTTTTCGAATTTCAAATGGATTATTGAGTTTATAGTGCTAGATTTTTTAGTTCTTTCTTGATAAATTGATTTTATCTTTTGCTTCTCTTTTATGGTGAATTTTCGGGAGGCTTATATGTTAAACAAAGAGGTATATAATTTTCAAATTTAATTTATGCATTCTATGATTAAAATTGTATTATTGTTATTTTTTTTTTGAATTTCAAATGGATTATTGAGTTCACAGTGCTAGATTTTTTAGTTCTTTCTTGATAAATTGATTTTATTTTTTACTTCTCTTTTATGGTGGATTTCACGAGGCTTATATGTTAGCAAGTTTTCTAAAGAGGAATTTTTTATTGGTTTGTGATTTACATTGAATCTATGTTTGAGGTTCATGTATTGATTCTAAGCAGATTTGAATTTAGTACTAAATTGCTGGAATTTTTGTAGGTGCTTCTTATCGTGTTTATGAGTTAATATTTTGTTTTTCTTCGATTTTCTATCTTTAGTTCAAGTTTGGGCAATCAGATTTCCATTCACTACAAATCAATTGCTAATTTTCGCAAAATATTGTCAGACTAAACTGTGGTTTGGAACATATTAGATTTTACCTAACCTAACTTTATCTATAGAATGTGGAGATAAATAAGTTTCTTCTTAATATTATTTTGGTTTAAATCTCGAAAGCATTAACGTTTTGGTAAGTCCATGAATTAAAAGATCGACCAATTAATTGATTTGCTAGGTTACCGGTGCTCCTTAGAAATTTTTTTATATCTCTATATATAAATTTATGGTGAATTTTGACATCAGTCATCGAACTTTATTTTGTTTCCTTTCTTAGAGAAGAATTTATTTAATTGACCTAAAATTTATTGGGTAAGATTTGATTTGTTATTATAAAGAGAAGGCAAACTCAAATTGCATTTTGAAACTGTTTGTGGTTATTACATTTGTATTACTAATGTTGAAGGCTATTATACGTTTAGTCTCAAAATTGTCGAGTTCGTAATTTTCCTTTTAGGTTTCTTTGAAAAAAAAAACACTTAGTGAGAATGTTAAAAGAAGAGCTTCATTTAGATGATTTGAACTCATACAGCATGATTGAGCTTCTGATAATAAAATACCTCATATTTTTCATGCTCACTTCTTTTATCGTAAAAATTGGCTTAAACTAATGGCTAAAGTACACTATTAAAAATAAAAACTAAAAGATATAAAATTTTATGGTTATTAATATTCGTGACATCAAGTTCACTACATTGTTATGCATGTTCTCTTGATGTTCTTTTATAATATTTTGCCACATCATTTGTCAATTGGCAAGGCTTGTTCGATAGTAAAGCAAATTTTGATGTTTTCAGAACTTCTCATATCTTTACAGCGGAAAGAACTTAAAAATATTGTTCCTTAGAATTCTCCAATTAAATGGCATACCTATACTCTACAAATTGCCCAAATATATGATGGGATTTTGCTCGAAATAATCCTTCAAGCCAAATTTTGGCTACGAGTAACTTGCTTCTTGTCTCCTCTACTATTAATATATTTCTAAGATTTTCAAACTTTGTTCCTTTTCAGTAACTAGCTTCATGTTTCCTCTATTTTCTATGCTTACATATTTTTATTAGTTCATTTATTCATCTGAACTATGCATGTGAACACTATAACTAAATTGGTTGCAAATAAAATTAAATGCAATTGCAAATGTAGCGATGATGAAATAAATTGTAACATAATTTACTCCTCTATTCTCTTCCTATATTTTTAATCATATTTCATATTTTATGAATTCTCTCTTCAGCTATCTAAAGTTTCTTTGGAAAAAATTATGTTTTCTTCTTCTATTCATTTTCTCAGGTAGCAGCTTGGATTACATTATATCTAAAATCCAGTTTCTTCTCTTCTTGTTGGCATGTAATGTGCAATGTTATTTTTTATTTCACTCTTACCTTTGGTCAAAAATTAAGAATCTTTCAAATATTTATAATTTGACTAATTGTTTCCCAACAAATTTTCTTCTATGGAATTTTGTTGTCTATGTTGCTGTATATTTTACAAAAAATGTACTCCATATTATGTTGGTTCTAAAGATTTAACCTATTATCGACATTTAATCATATTTTTCGTTGTCTTGGGTATAGATTCTTCTACTCTAATATTTATATTTAAACTATGTATGACATAATATATATGGTAATAGTTTTTCTTTTTTTCATAAAGTTGCTATTGCTTACTTTCAACTCCAACTATTTGATAATTTTCTTCATTTATTGATTGACATAATGGAACCATGTGGTCATTGAGAGTCCCATTTGTATAACGCTCAAACTCTTCTAAAAGTATCAGTCACATGATGCATTAATTCGTCAACAACGAAATCAAAGATGAAGAGATCGACGATATCAAGCTGAAACTTGATTCATTAATTATCATAAAAAAGTAATTCAGCCTATGTTATTTACAAATAATGATTCTCATGTTGTCCATGTACATGAACCTACAACATACCATCATTCTAAGCCTTCTACTTTCAACAATGAAGTATTGAACATTTGCAATACTGAATTACAAGAGAGTTCTAACCAATTAAATGTACCATGTATTGCATATGTATTACCAACATGCACATAATGTAAAGATTATGGTGCAAAAAGTTCTACAGAGAAAGTAAAGGTTTCTGTTGTTCTGATGGAAAAGTTTAACTCTCTATGTCTGATCCGCTAATTGAACTATACAATTTATTTACTTTTAAAGAACCTACATGTATGGAATTCAAAAAAAAAAAAAATTGCCAGGGCATTTTACATTCACTTCATTTGGGGTAAAGTATGACAAAGAACTGTTTAAATCATACAGAGGTATCTACACATTTAGGATTCAAGGTCAAGTATATCATTACGTAAATCCACTTATGCCAGAAAATAATACGCCTTCTTATATGCAATTATATTTTTATGATACAGATAACAAAGTTGGGAATCGTATGAAAATTTCAAAGAATTTTGTTCAATCTACTTTGATTAGTTTAATTGAAATCCTCAAAATAAATCCGTATAGTATATTCTTTAGGTCTTTAAGTAATATGACAAATTTGCACGATCATCGAATACAAACAAGATGCGATCTGGGACTTAATCAAGGAGTTTTCAATACTCCTACGATGTCTCAAGTTGCTGCTGTATGGGTCGAAGACGATGAAAATGGAAATGTTCGTACTCGAGATATTATTATTTACAGTCATTCCAATAATTCACATAAGGTTCATTATTGTTATGGTTGTTATGATCCTTTACAATATCCATTGCTTTTCCCATATGGAGAATCTTGTTGGCATGAAGGCATTAAGAGATGCAACAACAAATATTTACAGTCTCAACATCTGTCTAACTTAGATGGTTTTCCTAGCACAGTAACTTCCGCATCTGAAATTATTGAAAAAGATGATGAAGATTTATGTATATTTTTTTCTTTATAGTTCTACTTTCTACAATGTAAATTAATAAATGAATATATAATTTTGACATTTTCCATCATGCAGTGCTTAATGGAACGAAGAAACGATTTCAGGTCTCTTGCCGGGAATACTATTCATACAAATTTCAGATTAGGCCATTTGGTAAGTCTTTATTGCTTCACAGTGGTAAATTATTTCAACAGTTTGTTGTAAATATGTATGTTAAGATTGAAACTGCTAGATTAGACTATTTTCATAATAACCAAAAATAAATTCGTACTGAACTATATCAAGGTATTGTATAGATAGTGTTAAAAATGGAGAAATGAGAGGATACAAAATTGGAAGAAAAATTATTTTACCACAATCCTTTACATGTGGGCCTAAAGACTTGCTAAAAAGATACATGGATACGATGTCTATTGTGCAGCGTTATGAAAAATCAGACATCTTTTTTACTATGATATGTAATTCAAATTGGCTGAAGATTAAGCAAGAACTAAAGCATAATGATGAAGTTCAAAATCGATCAGATCTAATTGCATGCATATTTCAAGCAAAATTAGAAGAGTTAAAAAATGATTTATACAAGAAAAATATCTTAGGCCTTGTTGTTGCACATGTATATATGATTGAATTTAAAAAAACGAGGTCTTCTTCATGCGCATCTATTATTGATTTTCAAATCTGGCCATAAAATTTGTTGTGCTAAACAGGTCGATGCGATAGAATGTTCTGAAATTTCTAAAAAATATATATACCCCCATCTTCCTTCTATTATTGTTAAACATGATATGCATGGTCCTTGTGAAAATCTTAATCCTAAAAATGTATGCATGGAGGTAAATAAAGGTTGCAAAAACAAATGCCCTAAAGAACATTGTAACATGACTACATTTGGTGATAACTCATATCCGTTGTATAAGCGTATAAGCATAGCAATAATGGCATCTCTGTTAAAGTTAGAGGTCAAATGTTAGACAATTACTAGATTGTACCATATAATCTTTATTTAAGTACGGAATTTGACTGTTACATTAATGTTGAAATATGCTCTTCTATTAAGGCTGTAAAATATTTGTACAAATATGTAAACAAAGGACCTGATCGTATTAATTTCACAATTAACACAAATGAAGCAGAGAAAGAAATTGATAAAATTTCTGCTTATCATTTTGTGGATATCTTCACTTGAAGCTATGCAGAGAATTTTTTTTATTTTGTCAGAAACTTGTCCTACTGTTTATTCTTTATAGTTTCATATTGAGAATCACCAAGAAGTGACATACAATAGTTATGATAATTTATCTACCATCATTGAGAACAAAAATACAAAGAGAACAATGTTGACAGAATTCTTTCGAATGAATCAAAAAAATAAATTTGCTCGAACATTGTTGTATCGAGATTTTCCTACACATTTTGTTTGGAATACTAATAAAAAAAATTTAACTCCGGGAAGAAGCAAATTGTTATAGGACGAATTATCACAACAAATCCTTTTGAAGGAGACGCTATTTCCTCCGCATTCTTCTTAATCAAATTCGAGGGCTAACATCATTTATTGATTTACAAACTTCAAATGGGGTAACTATTATAGAGAGACTGCGCTTCTACATGGTTTATTAAGCGGGGATAATCATTGTGAAGAATGTTTATCTGAAGCTATTGTTTACGAAATTCCAACTTCTTTAAGATGCCTATTTGCTACACTACTTACGCTTTGCAACCTTAATCATCCAAAATTATTGTGGGATAAATTTAACGCTTATATGATAGATGACTATCTACATGAAAATATACTTATAGAAATTGTAAAGTACATGCTCTATAGGATATTGGTGATCTTCTAGAATCATTAGGTAAAAACATAAATGATTATGGAATAGTTCCATTCAGTGTAAATATGGGTGAGGATCAAAAGTTGAGAAGAATGGTTATAGAGGAGACGACCAATTTGGATATCAAAGGAGACTATACTTGTGCATCTAGTTTAAATAAAGAACAATAGTTTGCATATGATTCGATTATGGAAAAAGTTAAATCAGAATCAAATGGTGATTTCTTTATTAATGGTCCAGACGTAACAGGTAAAACTTTTTTATATAAAGCATTTCTTGCTGCTGTGAGGTCTCAAAATTTGATTGCTTTAACGACTACATCTTCTGGAGTATCTGTATCTCTATTACCTGGTGGTCGAGCATCTCATTCTAAATTTAAAATTCCTTTAGATACATATGGTGAAGTAAGTTGCTCCGTTAGCAAGCAATCAGCTTTGGGAACTTTACTCAGAATGTGTAAGTTAATAACATGGGATTAAGCACCCATGGTAAATTGTTCTTCTGTTGAAACTGTGGATAAAATGTTCAGAGATATTACCGATTGCAATTTGCCTTTTGGTGAGAAAGTGGTTGTTCTCTGAGGAGATTTTCGACAAATTTTACCAGTTGTGCCAAGAGGAAAAAAAGGAAGATATAATGAAAGCTAGCTTAGTCTTCTCTAACCTTTGGCCTTTGTTTATACATCTACCATTAATTGAGAACATGAGGGCTAAGCTAGATCCCACATTTTGTGATTATTTACTTAGAATTGGAGATGGAACAAAAAAAGAACATACTTGAAACTACATTAAGCTTCCAGAAAGTATCACTCTACCATTTGAGGACAAAATTCAGTCTATAAAAATATTGATAAATCATGTGTTTCCCAAATATTGAAGCATATGCTGATAATTTACATATGATGGGAAATTGAGTTATTCTTACACCTACAAATGAATGTGTCGATCATACTAACAGAATTTTACTCGAACAAATTTCAAGTCAAATTTCACATATTTTAGCTTCAATGAAACGATTGAGAAATCAAAAAGGAGCTTGTAGGAAGATTTTTTTTTTTTTTGAATAGTTTAACCACAAACAGTATTCCACCTCATGAATTGAATCTTAAAGTAAATTGTCCTATAATGTTATTGAGAAATATTAATCCTTTTGAAGACTTATGCAATGGGACACACCTTACTTGTTGAAAATTTGAGAAGAATATAATTCTTGCTGAAATCACAACTGGTGAATATTGTGAAAAATATGTTTTCTTATTGAGGATTCCTTTTATACCTCTTAAGATAGATCAAAATTCAATTCCATTTAAAAGATTTTAATTTCCAATTAAATTATGCTTCGCAATGACAATAAACAAATCACAGGGCCAAACATTTGATTTTGTTGATTTGTATCTTCTAGAACCTTTTTTTGCCATGGTCAACTTTATGCAGCATTATCAAGAACTAGAACAAGTACGAATATAAAAGTTTTGGTGAAACCATCAACAACTGAAAACTTACACAGTACATGTACTAAGAATGTTGTCTACAAGAAAATCCTTTCTTTCATACATCCATAGAGCTACAACTTGGCTTCCTTGTCCGTTATTGAAAAACTTTATAAATTTATGCAATCAAAGTCATCGATGAAGCTATCAAATTTGCATGGAATAACTTACAAACAATTAGAAAAAAAGATGAAAGTGTTATCAGAGAAGCTCGTGAGGTCAGTGAATTATTGTTTTACAAAATAGCTTTCTTTTAATCTAATGTTTTATATATCATTTTATCTCACTTTTCCGCAGTACATAATTCTAATGTTCACATATTTTTTTTACACAAGTAGTTCGAAATCTTTTCACTTCATATCTTGTTCAAAAAGTATAGTTCTCAAACATACTATAGTTCTTACGAGTTTACTCCTTAGAGAAGAAATTCTTTTTCAAATCTTATAGTTATTGACATTTCGTATAGTACGTATAGTAACAAAATAATTGTTTATACTTTAATCCTTAAATATTCTTTTTCTTTTATTATTATTATTATTATTATTATTATTATTATTATTATTATTATTATTATTATTATTATTATTTTGCAAGTTTATTTTCCTATTCATAATTAGCTTATTCATTTTCCAAATTCTAATTATTCATCTTCGCAATTAGTTTTTGAATTTAACAAACAATATTTCACTAGCACTTCAATGGCATCTCTGTTGATGAAATTTTTGCATGTCGGATGACACATATTCTTACTTGTGTTCATTTCCAGAAAGCAGATCTTATTCAAATGTGTTTCACAATTTTTTTATCAAACCTTTTAAATAATTATAATATTATTCTCTCATGCCTTCAATTCTGTCAAACCATTCTAATTTCATTCATCATAATACTATGACTCGAAATTCTAAATGTCTTTTCTTTCATGATTTATAGTTTTTTCAAGCGTAATTCTTCAACGATCAATGGTCAATTCATCACCTGGAGAAAGAGAGTTGAAGATAGTTGGTCGAACATTGATATGAATAGTTTCAAGGTACAATCTACCATATTAAGTAATATCAAAAGAATATGATGCGAATTTCCGCCTCCACCAAACAAAAGAATATTATAAATATTCCTTCAAGTTTTATTACTAATTCCATTTCTTTTACTTTATTATCCCTGTAAACTAGCGTACACACATTTTACTCTTCTTTTACCTCTTTTTTCCTGTTTCTTAATAGTCTTTTCTCGTCTCTTTTTCCTTCTAGTGAAAAGATTTTAAAAATCCTTTAATCCAACTGAGATTTAACTTACCATATTTGACCAATTCATTTCCAATTTATTTTTATCATAGATGGCCCCGATTATTGCAAATATGGGTGGAACAAGTATTCCTCTCCGTCTGGACAATCATCCACATTTTCAGTGAGCTTCTATTTGTTGTTAGTAATATTATAATCTCTGAAGTAATTATAAATTTATGAGTTGTTTTGCCCTTTGATCAATACTAAAATCTTCAATTTTTAATTCATTTTTAAGTCCTTTCAAAATACAGGAATTTGTAAAATTTGTCTCTGATGACTTCTATAATTGGACATTTCTTTTTAACAATATGCATCAATTTTATCTAAGAGGCAATCCTGAATTGGGGATAAAGTTTTGAAAATGTTGTTGAGAAAGTTTGATTTCCAATCATGTGAAATAATTTTTTTAATTTACTCAGGTAAGACCTCCAAGTATTCTCATGTGATGTAGTGGATAGGAGATGTAGTTTTGTTAGAGATCTTTGTCTTCCTTAGTTCCTTGTGAGGATTTTTATGCTAGAGTTACTTATTTATTTATTTATTTATTATTATTATTTACAACTACATAAGACAAAATGTATTTCATGACAATCCAACACATTTAACACGTTAATATTACATTCTAAATAATCATGCCCAAACTCAACCGTCTGTCCTGAGTACGCATTTGATATATCGGATCAAAAGTTCCCAAGTTTCACAAATCAAACTCAACAATTAATTTTAATTATATATTTAATATGACACAATTTTCATTAATTATTATCAAAATCTACTGAAAATTTGATTTTAATTTACACCAAATAGGGATTTAGTACTTCTAAGTTTTAACATTTTTTTAAAACTAGATGTGAATAAGAAAATTATCAATTGGGTCAAATTGAATCGAAGTCACAGCTTTCATATCGATGGTTTGAACTAAGTAATTCAGGTTTTGATTGTTTCAAAATCGAATCAAATCATTTGAAAATGATTCATTTTAAGTTCGCAAAAGAACTTAAAATTCGAACAGTTATCCATCTTTTTTAAAGAAACATCACTTTTCTATCCAGAATATACTATTTACTAAATCTGTTTATATTTCAAAAAATTTAATCTCCGCTTGTAGGATTTTGAAAAAAATAATGGTTTATTTTTTATAACACTTTTTTAATTTTAAATAATAAAATTTCAAAGTTAAATTTTATAGTTAACTATTATTGATTTAAGCTAATCCTAAGATAAATTTTATAGTTAAATATTATGCTCCCGTTTGGTTCTGATTTTTCACTCTAAAAATCAATTTTTTGATTGTTGCTTCCCTATTTTAGCAGTCACTTTTAACTTCTTCACTCTCAAAAAATCAATTCTCATAATCACTTCCGAACAAACCCATAATAGTGATAAAACCGTCATGAGCATGTTTGAGCCCCTTTCTTTCTTTCTTTTTTTTGGAAATAATACATTTTGGAATAGCATTTTGATGAAAAATATGTTGTTAAAATATAAGGAAAACTTTTTTAATTTTGTGTTTAAATTATTTTATTGAATAATGTGCAGTTGAAAATAAGAAAGTAAAAATATATTTTTTGAAAAATGGAGAATAAACGAGGGCTATATTTAAACGGTTTCAATAAATGTTTGAGTCCCATTATGTTGAAAAAATAAATTTTGTAACAAAGATTTTTCAGAGAATGTATAGTTAAAAAGTAGAGAGATATTTTGGGTTTACGTGTAATTGTTCACTTGGATAAGTAATATACTACCTGCATGATAGTGTATAGAATTTTGCTGTCTACACTGGTCATGTGAAATAGGGCCTGTATAGGCCACTCACATGCCAATGTGGGTGAGGTGGGGCATGTGAGTGGACGAGGAGTGGTGATTATTTTAAAAAAAGAAAAATTCACCCACCACTGCATGTGTGAGTGGCCTGACATGACCTGTACAGCCAGCAAAATCCTAGTGTATATTACACATATCTAATTCTTGTAGACAAATATTCTTAATTTTGGTTAGATTTTTTTATCATTGTGTGATGGATATTTAATTGGGCATGGGGGTTCCAAAAACCTTTATTAAGATTTATGATATTTTCTATTTTTGAAAATTATAGAAACCTCTCCCTCAAGTTTGGTTTTAGTAATAAATTCGTCCTTGATTCCTTATTAGTCAAGGTGTATTTTTTATTTCCAATTACCCTTAGATAATGATAATAATGATAAGGTGCATATTTTTACATCCACAGTGTTTATATATACATCCCTATTAAAATATTAAAGTGTCAAAAAAATTACCATTTTCATCCACATCAAATTTCAATAGTATCATTATTAAATTCATTCGTTTAAACATTATAGAGCCATTCAAAATTTATATGTTAATCCCACTATAAATACATTCATAACACAATTTCAAAAATTTTAAGAAACACTGTATTCATCCAATCACTATCAACATTTAATCTCGTTTTTATTTTTTATTTTCTATATTATCATGTTGGTGTTGTAATATTTAGCTATAAACGTTAACAAATCTATTTTCTTGAATTTATAGGATTTTATCAAAAGTATAATGCTCAAGCAAACAAACAAATCCCTCCTCTAATTATATGTAAATTTTCTTCTTCTTCTTCTTCTTTTTTTTTTTTTTTTTTTTTTTTTTTTTTAAATGACCCTATTTTTCCCATAATATCGACCAATCATGAAAAATCATTAAAATGCCCTTTTTTTTTTTTTTTTTCTATGACCCTATTTTTCCCATAATATCAACCAATCATGAAAAATCATTAAAATGCACCCCTTAATGTACACGCAAAATCAAATTTATGATACTTTTTTTTTTTTTTTTTTTTTTTTTGTGCTTATAAGCTCATAATTTTGGTTGTTTATGACTTGACCTATAATTTTAATTTTGTTTCATTTTGTAATGTAAGAATATTTAGACACATATTGAAACTTATTTTGAAATATCTAGTATATTTTCATCTGTCAAACCCTTAAAAATGAATAAAAAACAATATTTCATTTTTCATATCATGAAAGAATTATAACTCTAATAACATGTTGATTTTTTATTTCTAAATTTTCGTTGAAGATGATATTCTATGATTAGGGTTTTATGATTTTAGATGAAGATGGTGTTTTACTATTATGAGAATTTTAGTTAAACACGAACTCTGAAAGAATTTAAAATGGTTTAAAAGAATTTATGAAAATAAATATTAGTGGATGAAGTTAGAACGATATATTTTTATTTAATTTTATATATGTTTATTTAGGTAAATTTACAAAAGATAAAAGATATAATATATTAGGGATGTCAACGGGGCGAGTACGAGATAGGTCGACCATTCCCATCTTCGTCCCATCAAGTATTTTTATTATCTTACCCCATACCCGATTAAAGCGGGACCGGGGTTGAGTTCGAGGCAGGATATTATTATTAATTTTGCTTTTATTTTTTTATGTCTTTAGTTAATAAATATTATTCTTTTTACCAATCTGTCAAAAACAACTTATATTCTCTTTAAAAATAATGATAAATCTATTATTTTTGTTTGATAAAAACTTAAATTTGAAATTAGCATTAAACAGGACAAGGACTATGTTTCCTGTACCCGTCCCGGAGCAATGACCCCTGTCCCATGCCCGCCCCATGTTCCAGTTAGGCGGGTAATGTGACGGAGCCCTACGAGTATCACGTTGAACGTGTTTTTTTGTCATCCCTAAATATAATTATATTTTTAGAAGTATTTGTATATATAAAATCTGTGAATGTAAATAGCCGTACCCTAATGATAATTTATAATTTGAAACTATTATTGATTAATATTTTACCATAATTGTTTCTTCTTCTTGTTCCCCTAGATTCTTAATGGTTTAAATGTTTTTAGCTAAAATAATTATTATTAAGTTTTCGTATTAACATTTGAATAAAGTTATAATTTCTTTTGTCTTTACTTGTACTAGTAACAATTATAGGGATGTGAGACGAGGTCGAGATGCCCGGGGGGGGAGGGGGGGGGAGCAAATTTCCCAATCCTGTCCCCTTCCATCTTGTACATCCCCCAAATATATATTTTTCAATTAAATTGAATTTAAGAAAATTTAAATAAATAATTAATTGAACATGATGGTAAATTGAGATATTATAATCTTGATTTGCCTTCCAAAATCCTCAATGAGACATAGAAGGGAATGGCAGTCTGCGCCCCGCACAACCCTCTATATATAGGCTTGAGCGTGGTTTGGTTTTGGTCGGTTTCGACTTCAACCCGAAATCAAAATCAAATTAGTTGGTTTTAGCAAATTTCAATCCAAACAACACACTCTAACTCTTACGGTTTGGACTTTTAGTTCAAATTAAATTTTTTTAAAAAAATTGTTCAAGTTTTAGGTGCACTTAAATTACAAGAACTAAAATAACCAAATAATTTTATATTATAAAAACTGCTGACCAAAAAATAAAATCAAGTTTATAGAGACGGATCAACAGAAAACTTAAATTTTTTGTTGCTTTTTTTATTTATTATGTAGTCTGATCACCTGAATATGAAAAAATGCTAAGTATAACATAATAAGCTTGTGAATGAAGATTTTCAGTGTTATTACTTATTGACAACATCATAGATTGGAGGAAAATCGGATATAATCATGAGATTAGCGTTTATTTTTTTTCTTAAATAACAAAAAAAAAGGTGAACACGTAAGTGGGTTGGGTTGGTTCGGTTAACCAACGATTTGAGATTTCAAATCATGACTAAATCGATCCACCGTGATTTTGTTTAAAAGAAAATCAAACCAAACTAATTACCTGTGTCGAACCGACCTGAGTCGGTTCGATTTGATTGGTTTGGTCGATTTTTCGATTTTTTTGTCCAAACCTACCTATATCCCCGTTTACTTATTTGTTCAATTTCTTAGTATATATTTTTAATGGATTTAAATTCAAAAACATAATTAAAATTAAATAACAAACAATAATTCATATGGGATTTGGGATAGGGCAAATGCGAGGCGAAGTGGAGGGTATTTTAACATCCCTATCCAATTGTACTTACTTTATTAAGTGCTTGTTTGACGATCATTAATTTATTTTATGATTTGTTACATGATTATTTTTAATCACACATTCACACAATAAAATATTTTACATATATATCAAATATTTTTTCCTACTTTTTAACCACATATTCCCCTAAAAATCACTATTCAAAAATATTTTTTTAAATAATAATGGTTGTCAAACGGGCTTTAAGTTTAAGATATTCTTATTGTAATATAAAAAAATAAAAAAATAATAATAATAATAAAGAATGAATTAATGTTATTCCTTTCTATGAAAAACAGAAGCTTAATTTTGACACATATATAAAACAATTTTTTTTTTTAAAAAAGATAAATATGGAAACAAATATAATCTTATATTTAGCAGAGAAAATGGCAAAATGAGAAATTTATACCAATAGAGGAGGTTTCTTTAATATTTTTAAAATCAGAGGTGTGTGTCTGAAGTTATTGTAAGCCTCAGGAGAATTTTCTGAAATTTACCCAATAAAAAGGAGGTCACTAAGGTTTGCCAAAAGTTTCATATAACTCACTAAAGGTTTTCCATTCGATTTTGATCTCTCCACTCTCGTTAAAAGTCTCAGTTTAATGACTTTAATCTAGTCAATGGGGTTACCCATTCCGTCCAAATATTGATTGTGTGGTTAATGTTTTTAATTTTTTTTAATGACCTATACAGACGTTATTTGAAAAAAATACTCGATGCAAAACATTTTTTAATTTCATCATAGGGGAAAATCGTTGAATCTACATGACTTTAAAAATAAAAGATGGCGTCTGTTTGGATCTAATTTTTGTATGAATGGTGAATTTATGAGAAAAACTTTTCCACCTCGTCTGTTTCTTCTATTCAATAAGGTTATTGACATCAATAAAAGACAAGCCACATAACCTATTTTGGAAGGAATAGTAATGCAGTGACTAAACTAAGATTTTAATGAAATTTGGGGGATTAAAATGGCATCTAAAAAAATTTAGGGACTAAAATAATTTTTTTTGTTAACTTGAGTTTTTTCCCAGTGATTTTTGCGCCCTTTTAATTACTTTCTATGATAAGAAGAGGGAGAAATTGAGAAACATATTAGAAAAGGAGTAAAAGAAATATTGGTACAAAGTTGAAGGGTCGACATTATTTATATAACATCATGGCACTTACAATTAGGCAAAGTTGTATTTACACGACATTTTAATAGATAATATTTCGAAAAAGTGAGACAGGGAAAAGTAAATTTAATTTTAAAATTTATATATTATACCTTATTTTTATAATGTGCAACACATAACACATCACATCATGTTGGATATTTGATCGTGTAGTGAGTAATTTATACCTCTAATATCGATAATTTAAAAAAAAAAAATATGAGATAGGGATACATGACTTGATGGATACACGAGTGTCCAAAAATTCCAACACGACGTGATACGTGTTGAACACGAACACCGTCTTGATATCAATTTCCTTGCACCATAGCAATTAGGAAATGGAAAAGAGACTAGCACAAGAAGTACTAGGAAGGAGAGATTCTTTGACAAAGAATATTGTATTTATTTAAGATACATGCCTCACTACGATATTATACAAAAGTAATCAAAAGTTAATTGGCATAAGAACAATAGAGAACTCGAGGATAGAGAGAGAGAAACAAGCGGTTAGTTTGGTTTGTGTTTTAATTTTGAGTTTTGAATTCATTTTCAAATTTTTTGTTTAGAGGTATGTTCTAATATTGCTAAAAATACATTTGATTCGTCCTTTTGAAAATTATCTCTCAAAACAAAAAATTAGAAAATACGATTGATTTGAATTTTTGAAAAAAAAAAAAATTTATGACATTTTATTCCATAAAATTTGATTAGTCAGTAAAAATAGAATAATTTTATATTAATATATTATCAAGTAATATATACATTTTCAAGTTGGTGAATCTTATAATATTTTTTTCTTGCTACAAAAGTAAAATAAAAAAATAAAATAAATTGAGTTCAAATTATAGAAAATAAAAATAAAAATTAATGATATCGTCTGATAATATTTTTATCTGTGTTCGTTTAAATTTTTTTTAGCATTTTTATGTAAATAATTTTTAAGTGCTTGAACTATTTTTATTTTTAATTTTTTATAATTATTATTTTTTAAGAAATTAAATTATTTTCTGATTTTTTACTGAAATTCATAAAGAACATAAAAAATGCTTTTTGAGTTTTATGTCATAAGTTCAACATTATCTTCAATAATGCATTTTCAAAAATATCATGCAAAACATGTTTTCAGTATTATGCAAAATTGAAAACTAAAAATAGTTTATACTGCGTTATCGAGGGACTCTGCGAAAGCTCGAAAAAGACAGTTTGGTAGGAGATGATCTCCGATGCCTGAAAACAACAAACCAAATGCATTCAAAGTGTTTGAAGATAATAGAAAATGAAAGTTCGTCGATATTGAATATTCTAGCTTTTCATAAGAGGTGGTACCAAACTTAAGAAGGGAAATAAGTGTTATTGTGAATCCGTTATTGAAGATGGTGATATGATGAAAAAGAGGGAAATGGTACTTGTTGAAAATAAAAAACTCTAATTCTATTATAGCAAGGGCAATCAACAAATAGAATTGTTTTTTAAAAAAATTTACAAGAGAATATCTCACATATATCTTCTCTAACATCTTTTTCTCTCTTTTATGATGGTAATTAAGGGGCCTAATGACGGTTCCTATTCATTAAAAAATTAGGGTAAAATCGATATTTACAAGAACACAAATTCTTAAATTATTCTTAGTCATTGTTCGAGTGCAATCTTGGGGAAAAATTATTTTAGAATAGTGTTTTTTGGAAAGTGTGTAATTAAAAAAAAAAGAAAAAAATTTCGATTTATATAAAAGAAATTATTTGGAAAAATTGCGAGGTACTATTTTACAATGGAAGCAACCATTTTGTGAAAATAAAATCTCCAATTTCTCAACCAACGTATCAACATAGGTTTTCAATCGATGCCATCGCAGAAGAGGGAAACAAAAACCAATTAACAAAGCAATACCAAATTTTTAACCAGCGATAACAGAACAAAGCCAACCACAAGAATCTATCATGCATACAAGTAATCAAACATTAAGCTCATGTTTGATTCAACTAAAAAGATTGATTAAAACTTAAGTCAAAATCAATAATTAACTTTAACAATTTATTTCATGGAATCCACAAATTTTCAACCACACATGTCATCAACTTCTATCAAAATCTATTAATTATTTATTTATTTATTTATTTTTTTCTGAACCTAACAGGGGCTAAGTATTAAAACGAAGGCCAAGTTTCCAATTCACCAATAAATTGTAAATTAGTCAAATTTAGTCCATGTTTGGTCCTAAATTTTTAAAATTCATTTTTAACAATACGTTTTATAGGATCCACAAATTTTATCAACTCTTGTCAAAATTTACTCAAAATTTAAACCAAACAAATATATATATTATTTTATTATTATCATTTTTTTTTTCTTTTTTTACAAAAAGAACAATAAACTCCATACATTGGCAGATACTCTAAAAAATCATATTGTCTGTCGGTGAAGTAATTTCAATATGGCCTACTAAACTTTGAAGATTGCAGATTTTCTGTTGCATTTACATTGTGAAAGACAATACTGCACATACGTTCTCCTAACTAGAAAATTAAAAGTTGGTTGGTAGATGAATTGACAAGTCTGGTCTGAGTTTGAAATTCTTTTGCTAATTTCTTGATGGTTTAAACAAAATATTTTAATAAAGAAAACAAACGAAAAATATTTATTTACCTAAGTCACAGTCTTGTATTATTCCAACTGCCAAAGAGATTATTAATTATGAAAATAACAGGCACTTGTTTTGCCTTAAATATTCAAACTTCACCTGAAATGGAGGCACTCATTTAGTGATCTTGAATTTAGTTTAGGATCTTTTTATTTGTGGACTCATGAGTTTCTTCATTTCTATAGTTTTAAAAAATTTATGTGGCATTTCCAACTACATGCAACTTATAGGTCCCCTTAATCACCTGATTCCTACCAATAAAATATGCATACATTAATTGTCAATTAAAGAAGATCAAATAGTTTGCCATTATTTGCTAAAATCTCCACAAGTCAGACTCAGAATAGTGAATTGTCTTGTCAATGTTAAATTGGCTTCCATAATTTTCTAGCTTCTTCCAAGGGTCCGTTTGATTGAAAATATAGAATTAAATTGAATTGAAAACGAATTTCAGGGAATTGAATTACCTAAAAATTATTTTTCTGGGAATTGTAAATTATTGTGTTTGATTGATATAATTTTTCACGTGAAAAATGTTGAAATAAATGTGTTTTTTGTTGTTCGTTTAACTTTGTTTTACGTGAAAATTGTCAATTAAAGGGATAAATTTTGCTGGTATTAGGGATGAAATTTGTTTCCATTGCCAAAAAAAAAAATTCAAGAAATCCAAAGAAATCATTTATCTTCTGGTGTTCATTTGACTTTGTTTTACATGAAAATTGTCAATTAAAGGGAAATATTTTTTTATAATAATTCTTAAAATTTGTTTCCATTGACAAAAAAGAACAAAAAAGTTGCTACAGTAAATCGGAAATTGAATTCTCACCAAAAGAGGGAAAAAGTCTATGTGGCACCAAAATGTGGAAAATGAATTCCTTGAAATTTTTTGTCAATCAAACACCCAAAAATTGGAAAGTTGGAATTCCAATTCCATTTTTCATGGAATTCAACTCTTATCAAACACATTGTAAATGAACTTGTGGAATTCGTTTCATCTCAAAGTTTAAGTTATTAGAGAAGGAACAAATTTATTTATTTAAATTTTGAATGGAACAAATCTCATCAAGGGTTGGATGAACTTGTTTTCAAGTCGAAAATTTGTAATGCTTACAAATTTTAATATATAAGCGGCGATGAAATGTAAACACAAGTTGTACTTAATAGGAGCTGTGTACTTTCTTGGGTCTTGCTGGTCTAGTCAAGCTAGCTAGGTGCACTAGTGTTGTGCTATCTTCTATACATAGTCAATCGGACCTCGTGTGCTTTGCTCGGTTACCATCCTCTCCTCTTTAGCTAATATGTCTTTCATGGCAAGAGCGAGGGCCTCCATCGTAAGATGAGCTTGGTGCGATGAAGATTAATGTTGACCTCAATAGATGATTAGACAGTGAATGGAAGTGGTCATTGCTTATGCAAGTTGTGACATATAGTTTGAGTAATGCTATTTATCTCACTGAAAATTGTTCTCAAGTGATATGAAATTAAATAGTAAGACAAATAAGGTCGGTCTTATATCCACATATTTAATTGACATTATCATTACACCTCACATAACATGTCACCTCTCACATGAGAATAATCCCATTGAGGATAAATACTATGAATTTTGCTAATTGTACATAAAAATGGTATATAAACAGTTATCGAAAATGATGTGGAGGGAAAATATTGAATAAAAAAATTGACTATATTTTAAACTGATAAAAAATAGAGCGTCATGTGACATTATGCAATCTCTTGTGTAAATATTAATGTACATTATTCATATAATTATGTATGGACCATGATGACACGGTATTTCATTTAAGAGAAATTATTAGAAGAGGTGTAACACAAGTTTCACACCTACTACTTTGAATATGATCTTTATTTTATAAAAAAATCATATTGTTGCACCTAATAGTAATTTTAAATTTGAATGAAACTTCAATCCTAATAATCTAGTGGTGGGGATGGTAATAAGAGGACATATAAATTTAGAAGTTATTAGTATTTATTCATATTACTCTTAAAACAATGTTATCGGTACTTGACATTTTATGAGACATTTATACTATTTTTGTTCATTAAACATTTTATTCTTTTCTATCTAATTCAAACTCGGGAATAATAGTCATTTTAAATAAAGAAAAGGTTGATTCAATGTAGATGGCAAAATAATCCGATCCTGTGGGGAAAGATGACCAGGTCCCCACAGTAAACACACCCTAAATATTAATTTTTATCTTATCTTAAGATTAAATACTCCATTCATCCTATATATAGAGGTTGATTTTGTTTTTTACACAGATTAAGAAATTTTGTTTTTATTGAAAAAACAATTTTTGCAAAAAATTGTCCTACTTTGCCCGTACTTAATAATCAACAATTAGTAGTAATGATTTTATCTATTTGTGCAGTTTTTTTAATCATAATTGTCTCCAGATGCCGTGGTGGCAGCAAATAATTGATTGCGAAAAACTGTTTTATACAGATGACATACAATTCTATCAAACTTTATATAAGTTTTTATGTACATGTAGCATGCTCCGAGTAGTAAATAATGTGTTTTTGTCCATGTTTCCAAGAAGTGTAATATGTATGTATATATTTGGATAATTCCAAGATGGTAAATTAAAATTTGTACAATTTTCAAGATTAAATGGAAGGATTGGTTATAATTAGGCAAATTAAAAAAAGATATATTAATAAATGAAGAAAACAAGTACTTTCTCAATCAAAAAACAGGACTATATAAAATATAAATGGAATAAGATAATAAAGAAAGTTAGAGTATATAAATGAGAAGGAGAGAGAAATATTCAAAAATTAAAAAATAATTTTAAAATATTTAAATTCGTGCCCTACATCATGAAAATCCTCGAGGGAGGGGGTACAAAGAGGGCCGCCTTGACCCCACCCTATTTTTTAACTGTCATACCTATGATTTTGTGGGAACATACGGTTTGAGATTTGAGAGCTGCTACAGGTACCCAGAGTTTGACACTCCAGGTTACCTGCTACTCACATTGGGGGTTGGGGCCCACGCCAATAAATGTGTGGGGCCTGACCCTCTCACTCACACTAGGTAACCCGGCCTATCAAACGCCAGATAGAAATGGCAAAGCTCTTGAGATTTATGTGAATGCTTTTAGTCCTATTTGAGCCCCTTTTTTTATAAGAAAATATATTTTGAATAATGATTTTTTTTTTTTAAGAATGTGTGATTTAAAAATATAAAAAAAAATTCAATTTACGTGTAAAATTATTTTATTGAAGAATGTGATTTGTTGACGTCAAAATTAGCAAGGCTAATCTTAAGCCAACTTTAAGATTAAAGGGCGATTTATTGTTGAAAAAAGACCACAAAGTATGTTTAGAGAGTGTATTTATGCCTTGAGTTGTTGTGTGAAATCAATTGCCTTTTACAAGAGTCCTATTCAACTATTTATACATAGTTTCAGCCGAAATTACATCAAATCAGCAACAGTGCCAGCTCGGAACTCGGGTCGCAAAATTCTCCTGTGATTGGTCGATGAGGTCGATGGTCATGTGTCAATGTGTTACCCAGGTAATGATGACCTGCAAGGGACTGGAGTTGGAGGACTTAGAATTGGTTGTTCCGGGCGACGACGATGTCACCTGTGGCAAGTGTATCTGATTGATAGGGTGATGTAACAAAGGGTAAGAGTATGGGCCGAACTTACATTTAATTGAGGTGGGGTTAGCAAACTGTTTTTATTAGGTCAGAGTTCGAATGTCAACAGTTACCCCCCAGATCAGTTCTTCCGTAAGGGGGAGCTAACATTCTGACTTGACTAGTTCTTTTTCCAAGAAAGGTAATTATTACTATGCCAAATGTCGTGCCTGGATAGGGATGTGCTGTGCAGCACTTTTGGATTGCTTCTCCAGGAAGTTTCATCAAAACTACGTCATTTTGACTTGCAAGTTTCTGGGCCGTTTGATGATTCCCTCTATTTTTGGATGAGCGGTTCAGATCATGTCTCTTGAGTTTCTTTTCCCTTAAATCCCTTTTCATTCCTCTTTTCACTGTTTCACTTTGCGTAACTCTTTTCTTTCAAAGCTTTTGGGAAATTACTTCAATTCGTATTCTATTTTCACGAGTGAGGTCGACAACCTTCAGTTCTCAAGTATTCCTTTGTTTCTTCCTCACATTCTTCTGTTCAAGCTTTATTGGTTTTCCTCTGCATGAGCTCGACCGAATCTAGAATGCATTCCTGGGGGAATCACCAAGAAGAATCTGTCCCACCCTTTCCTAGTTCTTCGTCCAGCTGTTAGGAAGTCTTGACCCCAGTCACTATTTTCATAGTTAATCCACTGGACCGAGGACATCCTATGAATATGAGGTCGGGGAGTGAGGATTCGAGGGGAGAAAAGGTTGAATCTTGTGAGGTCAGTCAGGGGAATAACTCAGGTGAGTGGGGGGCTAGTTTTTATAAACCCGTTGTTACGAGTGATATGCTAGCGAGCGAAGTACGCCATTCTGAGTTCAACGATCATGATAATGCCAGAACCGTCTGACCGAGCTGACGTTCCCCCGGAGGGATGCATCGCTCTTAACTCTGCCATTCTTCAAGCAGGACTTTGGCTTCCATTCCCTAGAATAGTCCGTAAGTTCCTTTTTTTCTAGGGCATAGCTCCCACTCAGTTATGCCCGAACGGATGGCGAACACTGATTGCCACCCTCATCCTCTGGGATAAACTGGGAAATCCCGAACCAAGCATCCAACAGTTCAACTCCCTTTTCACTTTCAAGGAGGATGGGAAGAACTCCGGCTGGTGGTATACGAGCGTTAGGCCGAGAACTGGAGGCTTGTTAGTCTTAGATACTCCGCCCTCAATCAAAAAATGGAAAGAGAAGTTTTTCTAAGTGTCCGGAGAATAGCAATTCCATTCTTTCGAGGTGAACAGAGAGGATGTGGTCCCCAGGCTTTACCATTCATTGTGTAAGTGATTATAAATTTGCTTATTTGATGAGGTCTGACTGATGCGATATTGACCTTTGTCCTTTTTGGTAGATTATAAAAGGGAGAATTTGACAAGAGATATACAAAGGAGACCTGAGGTGATAAGGAATTTCCAAAGAGGTAGAGATCTTGTAAGTTCGTGATCTCGAATTCAAATTTCTTTCAGGCTGGTTTAGTGCAAGTACGGACGTCTAGTCCATCTGCTCCGAGAGTGTTTCCAGCTCAGGTGAAGGTTAAGCCTTTGTTATTATTATTAATACATATGATAATGATATTATATCTTTCTTCCCATTTCAGCACGTCACTCCGAGATGCTAGGCTACAAAGCAACTAAGGTAGCAGCTGCGGCTAAGGGGAAGAGAATGGAGGTTCCAGCTGTGGAGAGTCATTCAGAGGGGACTGAAGAGGACTCCCAGCCACTTAAGAGGAACCGATCGGCAACGCTTGGCGACCCTCTTCCTCAGGCGGCCTTTACTCCAGTTGATTCTCCTCCTAGGTCGGTCGAGGAGGCTACTCCGTCGTCGGTGGCCCCAACTACCGTGCCCATGATTCCGGTGTCCGAAATACCGGCAGTTACATTGTCGTCCTCAACCCCGAGTGCCCTAGCTGTTGCCTCCACCAGCTCAATCAGGTCGCAAGATCGGTGTCCGGACTTGCAGCGACCAAGCTTGGAGAGTTTGCTCGGCCATCAGCCGGAGATATTTCTAGATTTTCTACGTGCTCCTTCTTCGTCGAGGGAGACTACCTCGGCCTTCCCCTCACCTTTCCGTGAATCCGCCAACCTTCTCACAAGGAGTTAGGGGGAAAATGAACAAAACTTCTTGGGGGAGATGCCTGTTGGGGAAGCCATTATCACTGCTCAACTTCATGGTCATCGCTCCATCTTGTACATGATGTCGGTGGCGGACAAGGTACTTGTCCTCAGTAATGCTTGTGTTTCAGAGATTATATTACTTATCGTGTTTTAACTGTATTTGCTTTTTGACCTTCTCAAGTAAAAGTTGAACTCGACAAGCTACTTAAGTCCAAGGATCAGGCCGTAAAATTATATGAGAGTATGAATGAGGAAAAATCGAATTTTGCTGCCAAGGAGGAGGATTACAGAGGTTAACTTCAAAAAATGGGTGAGGAGCTGAATGCTGTGCTGACCTTTGAGCAAAATCTCCAGGACGAGGTTGCTGCTTTAAAGATTTGAGGTGAAAAGGCGAACAAGAGGGCCGAGATGGAGAAGAAGAAAGCTGAAGAGGAGAGGGCGCGGGCGGAAGAGCTGAGGGCCCAGGTTTTCGAGGAGCGTTCTCGTACGTTAGAGGCTATCAAGAAGAGGCGGCTTGGAGAGAGTCTCCAGAGTCTGACGCCTTAGCCCAAGATGCGCATGTAGTGGCCTTGGAAGAGTTAATAAAGCACGTCCGAAAGGAGAGGCCGAAGTTCGATGCTACCTTTCTGGACAAAGCACTGGGCGAGCAGAGGGAGGAGCTGCACAAATTGTCCGAAGCTGCTAGAGTTCGGATATCTCCTGCAAACCAGGATATTGAGGGTAGCGCCCCAGTCCCCCAAGACCCTTAGGAGGTTGTTGTTTTGAAGATATTTGGTATTTTGTAATATGTTTTGACTAATTTGTAAGCTTCATTTCAATGTTTCATTACATTTTGTTTGGAATGGATGACTGTTTATGTTTTAGCATGATTTCTTTAGCAACGATCTCGTTTATATGCGACAATACCTCACAAACTTAGCCAAATTTGCCTTCCTAATGGGATATTTTGACTAAATGTTGTAGCACATATGACCTTAGCTAGAATTGCATATAGGGAAGGGTCTTTGAGAATTTCTAAGGAAGAATTCTCACTAGATATCGTAGCGTGTATGACCTTAGCTTGGCTTGTAGAATTCTTTAGGAAGAATTTTTGTAGAATAATCTTAGATCAGCCTACGTATGGAGCAGGGTTTTGCAAGATTCCTATGGAGCAGGGTTTTGCAAGATTCCTTAGGAGGAATTTTCACTAAGGGTAACACGTACAGCCTTAGATCGGCCTACGTAGGGAGTAGGGCTTTGTAAGATTTCTTAGGAGGAATGTTCACTAAGGGTAACACGTACAACCCTAGATCGGCCTACGTAGGGAGCAGGACTTTGTAAGATTCCTTAGGAAAAATTTCCACTAAGGGTCGAAGTACTTACGACCTTAGAAAGGCCGGCGTAGGGAGCGGGGTTTTGTAAGATTCCTTAGGAGGAATGTCTACTAAGGGCAACACGTACAGCCTTAGATCGGCCTGCGTAGGGAGTAGTGCTTTGTAAGATTTCTTAGGAGGAATGTCCATTAAAGGTCGCAGCACTTATTACCTTAGATCGGCATGCGTAGGGAGCAGGGCTTTGTAAGATTCCTTAGGAGGAATGTCCATTAAGGGTCGTAGCACTTATTACCTTAGATCGGCATGCGTAGGGAGCAGGGCTTTGTAAGATTCCTTAGAAGGAATTTCCACTAAAAGTAACACGTACAGCCTTAAATCGGCCTGCGTAGAGAGCAATGCTTTGTAAGATCTCTTAGAAGGAATGTCCACTAAAGGTAACACATAAACCTTAGATCGGCCTGCGTAGGGAGCAGGGCTTTGTAAGATTCCTTAGGAGGAATGTCCACTAAAGGTAACACGTACAGCCTTAGATCAGCCTGCATATAGAGCAGTATTTTGTAAAATTCCTTAGAAGAAATGTTCACTAAGGGTAACACGTACATCCTTAGATCGACCTGCGTAGGAAGTAGGGCTTTGTAAGATCCTTAGGAGGAATTTTCACTAAGGGTCACAGCACTTACGATCTTGGATTGACTGCGTAGGGAGTAGGGCTTTGTAAGATTTCCTAAGAAGAATGTCCACTTAGGGTAACACGTACAGCTTTAGATCGACCTGCGTAGGAAGCAGGACTTTGTAAGATTCCTTAGGAGGAATTTTCACTAAGGGTAACACGTACAGTCTTAAATCGGCCTGCGTAGGGAGCAGAGTTTTGTAAGATTTCTTAGCAGGAATGTCCACTAAGGGTCGCAGCACTTACGACCTTAGATCGGCTTGTGTAAGGAGCAGGGCTTTGTAAAATTCTTTAGAAAGAATTTCCACTAAGGGTAACACGTACAACTTTAGATTGGTCTGCGAAGGGAGCAGTGCTTTGTAAGATTCCTTATGAGGAATTTCCACTAAGGGTAACACGTACAGCCTTAGATCGGCCTGCATAGGGAGCATGGCTTTGTAATATTCTGACAGAATGCTGAATAAAATGTTCAAAAATAGAAAGTCCTTTTTTATTGATGTGATTGGCATTACAAGCGAGTTTTATGGACTTTTTCGTTTATCGATAGAACTGCTTGAGGTGTTTAGCATTCCAAGGATGGGGTAAGGGTCTACCCCCTAAGTTTTCCAGTTCATATGCCTCCTTTGGCAAGACCTCTGTCACCAGATAAGGGTCTTCCCAATTTGGACCCAGGCATCCACTGCCTACCTCTCTTTGTGAGGATCCGACCTCGAATACATATGTTCGCCATATGTACTGTCAAGGGGTTGCGTAGATGATTGGTACAGGCTTTCCACTGACATCTTTCGGTGAGCTCGCTGTTCCCTTTGACTTCACCCACACCATGGGGTGTGGGGAATTTGATAGAATTGTGATATAGGGAAACTGCTGCTCTCAGGCTGAAGAGTAGAGATTGTCCCATCACAGCATCATAAGGGAAGGGAGTGTTGAATACTATGAGCTCAGAGTTTGTCTTCACCTACCGGGGTGCTGATCCTGACTCAACTTTGAGTTTGATTGATCATTTGGCAGAGGTCAAGGCTCCTCTTAATTCTAGGACCATATTCGGGTATGGTCGAAGGAAGTTAGCAGGGATACCCATCCATTTATGGGTATTACTGAATAGGATGTTCAGCGCGCTTCCTGTATCCACCAAGGCTTTGGGGATGGTTACCTCGGCCACAGGCAACGAGATAACCAGAACTTCGGGGTAAGGACGTGGGTCCACTCCTTTTCTTCAAAGGACAGTTGCTCATCTGTGGCTTTTTTTAGGTTCTTCTCAGTTATGCTGATCTCCGAAAGATCCGCAACAACTGGTCTTTTCAATCTGGCCTCGCCGGCTTGCAAGTTCGTCCTGCCCCTTAGCATATTGACTTGTGGTCCTGGCAGGTCAACATTGCAGGTCCTCGCAGTAGTTTGATCCCCTCGGATAATTCCTATCCCATAAGGGGTGGGGAATTTCATGCAATAATGGTAAATTGAGGTGGCAGCTTTCAGTTCGTGCAAAATGGGTTGTCCCAATATTACATTATAATTGGATGGCAAATCGACCACCACAAAATCTGCTAGGATCCTTCTTTGGCAAGGAGCTTCGCCCAACTCCACGATAAGACGATCTGACCTCGGGCTTCAATAGGATCCCCAGAGAATCCCTGTAGTTTCTTTGGATACGGTTGGAGATGACGTTCTGGTATTTCCAACTGCCTCAAAGTTCATGAGTACAGTATGTTGGTCGAATTTCCATTGTCTACCAAAGTTCGGTGGACTTTTACTCCAACAACAGTCATTGTAACTAGGGCGTCACTCTGGTCCTGAAGGATTCCTTCAAAATCTTCTTCCGTAAACCAGAACTATTCAGGGTCTATACCGATCCTGGGGGTTGGATCCCAGTAGTTCGACATGGTTCTTGCACTTCGGGCTTGTCTTCATCTCACCCTTCTGTATCCCTCAACATACTGATTTCCTCCCACCATTATCTTGATTTCAGCATGTGAGGGTGGATTACGGTTGGGGACTACCTACTGAACTCGCGTGGGAGGCCCCAGCAGCGTCGTAGGTCGATCTGCTTCTTTTGGCTTGGCAACAAACTCCTGTAACCAACCTCTTTGAATTAGGGACTCAAATTCCTCTTTTAAGTCCCGGGAGTTATCAGTGTCATGGCCCACCATCTTGTGATATCGGCAGTATCGTCCCTGTTGTTGTCCTGCCTGTCCGTCCTTTAGTATCATGGGTCTGCGAAATACCTCTTTTGCATTGGCTTGCGTGAATGCCTCTTCCAAGGAGGCTTTGAGTGGGTGATACTCTCGAAATTTGTATGGCTGAGCCCTAGGACGTTCTCTTTCTCTCCTGTCCTTTTTTCTTTCGGGCTGGGGGCTGCGACTTGGTTTTTTCTCCTTTACTGTGCTGTTGAGGTTGGGTTCGGAGGTCTCTTCCTCTTGGTCAGAGGTCGCTTCTTCAACACTTATATATTTCTCCGCTCGGTTAAAGAACTCATGATAAGTCCTTGGACCGTCCTCGTGTACTGACCACCAGAATCTTGTTCTGGGCCTCAATCCTGCTAGTACGGCCATGAGTGTCGAATTGTCAGATTTTTTCCACTTCTATGGATTGCTTGTTGAACCTGCTTAGATAGCTTTTGAAGGATTCACTTCTTCCCTGCTTGATGCTCACTAATCATTCCTTTGGCGTAATTCTGGCCTTGGAGCCCATGACCTAGGCTAAGAACGCCGTGGCCAGATCATTCCAATTCTTTACCGACCTCTCGTGCAGTCTCCTAAACCATCTTTGAGCTTTGTCTTCTAGAGTTAGGGGGAATGTCTAGCATATGATTGCGTTGCTTGCCCCTTGTAGTTCCATCCACGAGGTATATTTGTCAAGGTGGCTGAGGGGATCACCATCCCCTTCGTATGCGGCGATCTGGGGGATTTTCAATTTTTTAGGTAGTGGTTCCATAAGGACATCCTCAGTGAAGGGAGAATGTCGTTTGGTTTGGTAATCTTCACTGCCACCTTTGTTTTTAGCCTCCAGGTCGGCAATGCGTTTTTTAAGTGCGCTTAGTTCGGGTTCGGCTTATTCCAACGGACATTTCAGGTCGGCTTGTCCTTGCGTAGGAGTCAGTGATTGTTGGGTCCCCAATCTGTCGAACACGCTTGCAGTCCTCCTCACCTCAAGTTCCTTACTTTTGACCTTGTCAGCTCGGCTTCTGGAGGATTCTCCCCTTGAAAAGTGGAGAGTCCTCCTGGTGGGGGGACGCCTTGCCTGTGTCCTTACAGAGGATTTCACCTCGGTATCTGGTGGGGATGAGTGGGCTTGACTCCTTTCCAATCGTCCCATTGCGTTCGTAATTTTTCCAGGGCTTCCCTCATGGCGGTCATTTGAGGGTCCTGCTGTCGTGGAAAACTTGGTGGTGTGTTCGTTTCGTAAAGGTGGGTGGGTGTGAGATGGATTTCTGGAACTTGAACTACGACTTATGGCTCTTGAATTTTGTGGAGAGAATGAGACTATTTTTCACAATTAGAACCCTCCTTCTAGCGCCAAACTGTTGACGTCAAAATTAGCAAAACTAATCTTAAGCCAACTTTAAGATTAAAGGGCGATTTATTGTTGAAAAAAGACCACAAAGTATGTTTAGAGCGTGTAATTATGCATTGAGTTGTTGTGTGAAATCAATTGTCTTTTACAAGAGTCATATTCAACTATTTATACATAGTTTCAGCTGAAATTACATCAAATCAGCAACAGTGCCAAGCTTGGAACTCGAGTCGCAGAATTCTCCTGTGATTGGTCGATGAGGCCGGTGGTCATGTGTCAATGTGTTACCCAGTTAATGATGACCTGCAAGGGACTGGAGTTCGAGGACTTAGAATTGGTTGTCCCGGGCGCAATGATGTCACATGTGGCAAGTGTATCTGATTGATAGGATGATATGACAAGGGGTAATCATAATATTTTTCTGAGATAATGGCGGGTTTGTCCGACCTGGGAGTATGGGCCGAACTTACATTTAATTGAGGTAGGGTTAGCGAACTATTTTTATTAGGTCAAAGTTCGGATGTCAACATGATTGAAAACAAATTTTGAAAAAATGAGGGCCAAAGATAAACTTATTGTTAAGTAATGTTATTTGTATTTCATTGTATACATAATGTTGAAATATGTTAATTGTACATAATGCGTTGTTCATAATAATGTCCAACCCTCACATAAAGAGGGACTCACTTTGAATAAATTATATTATATCCAAAATGAGTCCTCCTTCATTTGAGGGGTGGATATCGTTATGAACACTATGATGAATGTGTACCATAATCTCGTCATATTTTATAGATATATGACATGAAAGAGGGATTACTTCCTTTCTTTTAGTCTTCTTTTTCCTCTCTCAAATGCTCAGCGCATAATCGATGGAGACTCAGGTTTGACTTTAGCGTTATTTAAAGTAACTGGGCAGGTTCACTGCAACGTATACGATTCTCAAAGACGTCAACGTTCATTCTAGAACTTGGGACTAAAAAAACGCCTCGCAAACCCACAAATTAAACTGACTCATATTGCATGGCTACAATCAGCTCTCATTAATTAAGTGTGAATCTAATTTCTTCTGCCATTAAATGATCCCCATCAACTTTCTTCCCCTCCACGTTGTTAAGCTCTCATTTCAACCTTTCCATTTCCCTATAAAACCCTTCATTAGCCCACTTAATTTGTTCATTGAGACAAAAATAAATAAATAAATAAAATGAGAGACAAACAGCTGGAATGTGTGTACTTACGATGGCTGTTTCTGGCCCAGTTTTTTATGTTAATCATCACCGATGCAGCAAAAGTTCCAGCCGTTGTCGTGTTTGGAGATTCATCTGTTGATGCTGGGAATAATAATCAGATTTCGACTATATTGAAAAGCAATTTTAGGCCATATGGTAGAGATTTCTATGGTGGGAAACCCACAGGGAGATTCTCCAATGGCCGTATTCCTCCAGATTTTATTTCTGAGGCATTTGGACTTAGGCCATTTGTGCCTGCCTATTTAGACCCAATGTACAATATTTCAGATTTTGCTGAAGGTGTTTGCTTTGCTTCTGCTGGTACTGGTTATGATAACTCAACTTCTGATGTACTTGTGAGTCTCCAGTTTTCATTTCAGTTCCTACTTATTTTAGCTTCTTCTTTTTTTCCGCATGTAGCCGATCTCAAGCCCAAGTAAAGAAGAAACGTTACGTTAGATGGTTATTATGAATTTCAAATCAAGATATTACTTTATGACGTAAACTTGCAATGATTCATGTTCGGAGATTTCACAAAGTTTTGCTTTCACTGTCAACCTACTGCAATCCTTCTTGTTCGCCCGGGCCTAAGGGCCTGCTTGGGAGTTTTGGTGTACCGTTTATGAGCTTTTTTTAAAGTATCGATTTTGAGCGTTTATTAACGGACTGATTTTGAGTGGTTTTAGTAGCGGTTTTTTAAGTCTGTCAACCTACCATAATTCTCCTTATTTACCAGCCTTGAGGCTATATACTCAGTGGCGGATCCAAAGGGCGGCCGCCCTAGCTGGATCCGTCAGGATTTTTTTTTTGTTAGTAATAAATTAAATTTTTACCTTATATTGTTGGTAATTGATTTTATTTTCAAACATCCCTATAGCTTACTTGGTGAGAACCAACCTTAATATATTTCAAGTTTTAGGTTCGAATCTTTGTCAATGAACTTGTTATGTATTCTTTTTATTCTATAATTTTTACCAAAATTCAATAAGAGAGGGACAATGAGGATTAGAACCCATGATCTCAAGCAAAGGTTGTGGTGAATTTAACCATGAAGGTACCTCTTGAATTATGTTACTAAATTTAACAAAATGATATTTGTTAGGTTTTGATTATTTTAATGCAAACAATTTTAAATATTCGAATTCACACTCTTCCTTTGAATTATACAAAATTTGACAACAATGTTATTTGATGAATTCTATTTATTCTTATAACAGAATTATATATATTCATTTTGAACAAAATAATTATTATACTTATACTTTAGGCCTTGTTCGATCCCCCTTTTTTTAAAACTACGTTTTTCTTTCTTCTTTTCATCCATACATTCTTCAATAAAATAATATTACACGTAAATTCAAATTTTTTCTTTTATTTTTAGTCACACGCAAAGACGTTCTCCATCAAATCACCATTTCAAAATGTATTTTTTGCAAAAACAAAAAAGGGATACTAAAAGGACTTTTAATATTTTATTGTGGCCAACGATAGATGGTCAACGGCCGCCCGTGCTGACTCAAACTCCTGGATTCGTCACTGTATATGCTTACCATAAACCCTTCTTGTTTATCGGGCTTAGTGATTGGCTACGAAAACATAGACAGAAATGGCTCGAGGTATGATGCAGTCGATCTCAAATTTATTACTGTTTGATTCTTCGAAATATTGCAGAATGTTTTACCAGTTTGGAAGGAAGTGGAGTACTACAAGGACTATCAGAACAAGCTCATAGCCAATGTCGGTGAACAAAAGGCAAAGTTTATAATCAGTGAGGCCTTATATTTGATTAGCATGGGAACAAATGACTTTCTAGAAAACTATTACACACTTCCAAATACACAATCCCAGTACAGTGTGGATGAGTACCAGGTTTTCCTCATAGGACTTGCAGAAAATTTTATAAAGGAAATATATGGTTTAGGAGCAAGAAAAATGTCCTTAACAGGTTTACCTCCAATGGGGTGTCTGCCATTGGAGAGGACAACAAATTTCCTCAATGGATATGGAGAGGGATGCAACGATGAATACAACACAGTGGCACTGCATTTCAATCAGAAATTGAGTGGTTTAGTGCAGAAGTTGAACAAAGTCTTGCCTGGCATAAGAGTGGTTTTATCAGATCCTTACAATATTTTCATGCAAATCGTCTTGAAACCTTCATCATTTGGTGAGTTTTTCCAACTTATTAATGCTATTTAGCTCCTATCTAATAGGGATTAAAATCTAGATTTTAGTCCAAGTCAAAATCAACTATTAATTTTAACAGAGTATTTAATGGGATCCACAACTTTTTTCGATCATACATTTTATCAAAATTTATTAAAATTTTTATTTTAATCACCATCAAATAGTTGCTTCGGGTGGGGTGGACCCCGTCGATTAATTGTTCAATACATCAAAAAAGCATCTCAGTTATCGCCTAAACCAGTGCTAATCACCAACGTTGCTACATGGCATTATTTTATTGCATGGAGCATGCGCATTAATTTGGTAGTGAGCCTTGTTGTTAATTGTACAATGCATCTCATCTGCTACCCAGACTAATGCTAACCACCAACGACTTTACATAGCACCATTCTAGATGGTTGTGGACCCCATTGACAATTTGTCAAACGCATCAAAAAACACAATCCAATTGGGACCTACTTGGTGCTAAGCACCAATAGTACTACGTAACTTTATTCTTTAAAAAGGTTGAACCCCAACTTTGAGGGTCCTCAACGCTCCGTTCCTAAAACTTTGTGAGGAAGGTAAATTGCGTGATGTGCCCCAACAGGCCAGGAAACAAGAGTTGCATGTACACTGCGCCTACAAGGAATCCAATTCCATATTTCAGAAATCAAGTCCCCACACTGCAGCTGCCAGTAAGGCGTGATAGTTTATTATCGGTTTTCAATAACCTTTGAGGAAAACAACAAAAAAAAACTAAGAGGATATTCGTAAAGCATGAAAATAAGTAAACTTAACTTTATCGTGTACTTTTAAAAAGTAAACAAAAAGATATGTGATTTGAAAGTAACTTTTACATCAATTCTCATTTTTATCAAATTTTTTATTTATTTTAAAACTTACTTATACTATAATTAAAGTTTTAAGCTTAGCTAAACATGCTCCAAGTCTTTGGCCCAATAAATTTGGAGTTGGATGGTGTAAAACACTACACATAATTATAGAATGATATATAATTAGCTTATTACTGATTTTCACTTCATTACTTTGGTGACTTTTTTGTGAAATGAGTTTGTCAATATGCTGTCAAAATGTGCTTTGTAAATGCTAATAATTGTTTATTTCTGCAACTTTTAAGTAAAACAGGAGAAATAAATTACAATAAATGACATATTTATTAGTTTAAAGGATAATTAATTCATTGGCAGTGGCAGAGATGGCATTCTGATGGTGAAGGGTTTCACACTGAATGAATAATAAATACAAGCTTTTTGGAGGCTTGTAAATTAATACACATTTAATCTGTAATATTATATGTTTGCCAAAACTTTGTATGTCGAGTATATACCTCATAATCTTGCACACTTCAAAATGATAATGCTGGCAAATACTTATACAAAATTTCGAATAATTTAATTTTTTTAACATTTCACTTTATCCCAAAAAAAAAAAAAAAGATTCATCTAATCAATCGTAAATTTATGACCTGACTTCCTATAAAAATGTTTGAAATGGCTTACGTTTATTATAACTTGAAATAACAGAGAAGAAAGACCTATAGTATTACATACAAAAAATTCTTGACATGGTCGTCTCTCTTAACACTTATTTCTGCTGTAAATTTTTGTGATATATTTGCTCTTTTGTGGAAAAGAAAAACGACGTTGTCTTAAAAATCTTTGACAATGACAGGATTTGATGTAGCAGAAGTGGCATGTTGTTCCTCAGGAACGTTTGAGATGGGATACATGTGTGATCAACTGAACCCACTTACATGTACAGATGCAACGAAGTATGTATTTTGGGATTCTTTCCATCCAACAGAGAAAACAAATAAGATCATTACTGATTATGTGCTCAAGAATAGCTTGCAACAGTTTTTTACTTAAGAACTATTTGTTTGTGGGAATGATTTTGTATGATTAGGGTGTGAATGTTTGTTTGATTTCCCTATATTGAATATCTGTTTTAAGGTTTGTATGGGTATGTATGATCTTGTAAAATTATATGTATAAGATTGTATCTTCTATTTGTATTTGTATGAGAACTTAGATTACTTCTTGTGTTACGTTGGTCGAATATTTCTCTCAATTTTAGTATTGAGATAAAACTATTGAAGATAACTTCATCGTTGTAAAATGAATGTGAAGACACATTTTATCCGATACTTACTTATTAAGCAATATTCGTCATGGAAGAACATTGTGATTCGCATTTAGAGGTGGGATGTTTTTTGTTTCTGTATTGAATAATTGTTTATTCGTTCCAATACTTATTTTGAGGTTTGTATGGACTATATTATATTAGTACATCATCTTAATTTGCTTGTCGTTGTAGACATTATAAAGATATATTTTTATTCGATACATTTTAACTATTAAGCAATATTTGTTAGTGGAAGAATTTTGTATAATTAGAACCACTACAAAAAAATGCAGCTTCAAAGACGGAAATTTCCGGCTTCGATTCCTTTAATTCCGTCGCTAATGATTTTCACAAATGGAATTAATTGGTCGGAAAATCCGTCGGCAATACCCCCGCCGCTAATTTAGCGACAAATTACTTAGATCATAGCGACAGAAGAAGCTGTCGGTGTTTACCAACGGCCATTTCCATCGCTAATTAGCGACAAATTTTTTCGTCGCAGATTAGCTACGAATTATGTCCGTTGATGATTACCAAAGGGTTTTCGTCGCTAATTTGAATTAAAATCTTTAAAAATAATAATAAAATATTTTAGTAATTATTTTCTTGAAAACTTCATACATTAAAGTTTAAGAGCCTGTTTGGGCCCGATTTTTTTACCAAAAAAATTGATTTTTTGATCGTTATTTCACTATTCCAACCGTCATATTTGACTTCTTCTCTCACAGATGGACCCCACTTTTCTCCTAACGGTCAAAAAATCAATTCTCAAAATCACTCTCAAACAGGCTCTAAACTAAAAGTTTAAAAAAAAAAATGTTGAAATCTAATAAAATGTAAACATTCATTAATTTTTGAGTTTCATTTTCGAATGGCAATTCAAAGGCCAGCTTCATTGTCTTGGCGCCACCCATACCTGAGCCTTAGGGAACTTCCTTGAAAATGGACCAACGAATATTTTATGCTCATAAGCAAATGTAGGCAGGATAATGTATTCCACGGGAACTCTTAACTCTTTAACAAGCTGCAAATCACAAAGAGGCATATACTAGTAAGTATTAGGTTTCAAAATACCATCTAACATGCATAACAGATAGACAGAAATGCTGCTGCATATGTATGCCCCATAATTTATGGCGCGATTAGCTTATAAGTAAGGTCGAATCTTGCATTCTAGTTTCCATTTTGCCTAACTGTAACAAAAACATTACAAGCAAACATGAAAACCACATATTGCAAGAACGTCTACTTGAAATTTGAAAATTACATAAGCCATTGACCTTTTTAAGATATTAACACCCAAAATGGCACCAGAAGGTCCTTGGTTACATTGAAATATCCAATCTGTTCAGTTGCCTGTGTTCCCCGATTACAATCTCATATGACCTCAATACATATATTTAACATCAGAGTGCAGAGGATGGACTCTTTAATATGAACATTAGGAATTCCCTTTAAAATTTGACACAACCTTCTAACGGATCCGTTGAGTTGAAGAAAAGCACAATGTTTAAGAATTCTTGTTTTGACAGTTTAGATATCTTTTTCCAAATTCAGTAATATATTCACTTTGCACCAAAATGGTGCAAAAGTGTAAAATGTCTCTTTTGCCCTTATTTAACATTTTTCAAATAAATTTGTTAAAGTTATTTATGTTATTTATGCTATATATTTTTCAATACAATAAATTATTATTATTTTAATTAATATTAATATTATTAATATTATTATTTACATTTAAAATAAATTTTAAATGTAAGATATAATAATTAATAAATTAATTAAAAGATGAAAACAATTCAAAATACAACAAACACGATTATTTATTAAAGTTAACACGAAATATATTAAACAACAACATACATACGATAATCTAATTTGATTTCATATTTTCGTTGTAGTATTTTTATTAATTGCTCCGTATTTTTGATATTTATTAATGAATTTAATCTTTTTCGGAATTTAACGTAATTATTTATTTAGTAATTTATTTATTTATAAAATAATTAAATAAATAATATTTCAAATAAATAAATTATAAAGAACAAAAAAGGGAAGAAAATGGTTAAACACTGTTCATTTGGTATAACTTTTGATGTAATGGTTGGAGATGAATTTTAGTTTGGTACAAGATTTGGTGTAAAATTTGATGCAAAATGGTGTAAAATTTGGTGTAGGGTTGAAGATGGCATCAGTGCTTGGACCTCTAGACTGCCAACGTCATGAATCCATTCCTATAATAAAATAGCACAAATACAGAGAATAAGTAACCAAAAAAAGATAAAATCATGAAAATCAATCGTTGAACTAACTCATCAAATTTGTTGGACCCAAAATTTTCACAACTCTCAAAGACTGCTCCAACAA
Source organism: Olea europaea var. sylvestris (assembly GCF_002742605.1). Lineage (NCBI taxonomy): Eukaryota > Viridiplantae > Streptophyta > Magnoliopsida > Lamiales > Oleaceae > Olea > Olea europaea. The sequence goes on from NW_019265091.1 coordinate 183,612, forward strand.
GCTCAGCCAATTTTCGGATGAAATTGAGGTTGACCCATGGTAGAACTAGATGTACCAGGTTGAGAGGAATGTTGTGGTGGTGCTCCACGATCGAGAGATTGGTCGGATATGGAAGTAACTAGGAAAAAATTGCCACTGCGCTAGCGATTTTGGATGGGAATTGGTGCTGTTTCCAGCGGTGTGGTGGGTAGCCGATGGTCAAAGGTTGTAGAGGGAGGTGAGAGGGTGCCGGTGGTGTGTGGGTCAGGCGACTTAGGTGGCGGGTGGTGGTTGTTATTGATGGAAGGAGGCGGCGAATCGGTAGCTTGAGAAAGCTAAATATTTTTGGGGAAAATGGAAGGAGGCGGGAGTGAGAGTAAGAGTTCAAGTCCAATTTTTTAGGTCCATACAAAATTTTAGGTTGGAATTGAAACTTTCGAATTTTCCGACGGAATTTTTTGTTTGTTACTATATAATACTTTTAAAATTCTGCTTTCAATGCTTACCAACAGAATTTTCCGTTGGTCTATTATTTTATCATTTTTAATATTTTTTTTCCAACGAAATCATCCATTGAGAAATTCTATCACTAAGTTATTTAATTTATTATTATTTTTTAAAATTTTGACCTACGGATTAGTAACGGAATTGTACCAACCAAATACTCCCGTTGGTAATTCTGTCGGCAAATAAATATGTAATTTTTAAAAATAATAAAATGATAAGTTGTTACTGCATCGTTGTTAATCCGTTGGTAATTGCAACGGAAAACGACAGTCGCTAAAATTTCGTCCTTTTCTAGTAGTGAATTTAGGGGTGTGAATGTTTGATCCGTTACAATAATTATTTTTAAGTTTGTATGAATCACGATTTTGAATAATGATCTATGCGATGTCATGTTTTATTTTTAGGAATGCAAGAAACGTCGTATTGATTTACACATTGATAGCATCGGCCGATCAAATATTCCCTTCCACTTACATAAACATATCAAATATATTTTCATCGTTTTAGACAAATCTAAAAATACATGTTCATGTAAATAAGGACATATCCTACTTTTTCTTCGACATTCAATAATCAATATTTTTATGTGGAACGATTAGCATTATTAACATCATAACTCAAGTAGAACTCAAGTTTGAGTCACGAGTGCACTTACTGTTGACGTGGTAGCTCGAGGAGGAATAACTGTGCTTTACAAGTGCTCTACATATTGTTGACGTGATGACTTGCACTATCACACAGATCTCGCGTCCAAGCTGTTGCATAAGTTCAATATGCAACATCGTTTGGCCTTCAATAGAGGTAATAATCAGAGACAAAGCATTTATTAAAACTTCAAAAAGTATTACGTGGCTAGCTATCAACGACAAGCTGTTGACAAAGGATAGACTACATTTTCTATAGATTGACCAAAGGTGTAATTTGTGTTCACTTCCGAATGAATCCGCTTCACACCTATTCTTTGCATGCTCCTTTAGTAAGGCTGTTTGGGATAAAATTCGCATATGAGCAGGTCTTCGACGATCTATGTCTACACTTCAGAGTACGTTGAAATGGATTAAAAAGGAGGTTTGGGGGACTGTTGGGCACAGTACGATGAAATGAATTGCACTTTTGACTACCATTTATCACATTTGGATGGAAAGAAATAGGTTGATTTTTTAGAACCTCAATCCGAGTGATGATTGTCTTGTTCGACGGATCATAACACACGTATAGAAAGTTATGTTTTCTTTGTATCCGAATGTTTTGATTCAATATGAGTCTCTTGCATACGATCTTTAGGTCATATTTGGTTTTCTTTTGCTCGAGAATGCCCGAATGTATTTGTATAACTATTTTGGATGATTTGCCTGAGTATGTCCGGTGTACTTGTACATGGTTTTGATCAATATATTACACGTTTACCGATCCAAAAAAAAAAAGGTGAAAAAGAGAACATGGAGTGCAAAACCCTAGAACTAGTAGACAATTTTTCATTAAATGGTGGACAATCATTTAGCTCACTGGATTTTTCGGTGAATAATTAGCACTCAACCATGTAAATGCTTATTTTACTCTTATGCCTCTCTATCTTTCCACACTGCAAGGCATAAAGATGAGGCGAAGACTTCAAAAAAAGGTCAACTCCATGTCCATCCAGCTGACTTGAGAAATCAAACTACGAGTACGAGATAAACTTCTTTCTTGAAGGGAAAGGCAAAGTCCGGATTTATTCCAAAACTCATTATCATAAATAGTTAAATAAATCAAAATACCCATAATTGATAATAACAAATCACATCCTTTTTATTACGTTACTCAACACTATACTAGACAGTTTTTTTAGCTATTTTTTATTCTTCAAAAATTCAGTTATCTCATTTTCATCGAAAAATTGAATCTCAAGAACCAAGACCAAAACCAGTCCGATTAGACTTACAAAACCTCTAGTTAAAAATTCTCCTCAAAACTCATTAAACAGACCGATTTTTGAAAATTCCATGACCCATTTCCGATTCAACAAATTCAACCTACATATATATAATTTTAAGTACATATTTCTTAAATTTTTATAAATGTATATTTTTTTAATTTTTTAAAAATCATCGATTCTTCCCCGGTTCAAACACTTGAACCTCTCTTTTCTGGGCCAATGGCCAGGTCAATTTTCAAAACAATTGTTACTACCTGATTTACTTAATTTAAAAAATAAATAAAATTGTATTTTCATTTTTTACACAATATATATTTTTAGTAACCAGATTTCTAATTTAACTCCTCGTCATAGAGCTCTAAGTGATCCTTCAACTAGACAACTACCAATATATCAAGTCAAAAGGAAAAGAAAAATCAAGTTCAACATGATTAAAAATAATAATAATAATAACATGATAAATTAATTATGCTACTTATTACTTCTTCACCTACAAAACTCAAAGATAGAGACGTCTATAGTAAGCATCAAGTTTGGAGGAAACCAGCATACAAAAAGAGAAACTGCAATCCCCCGAGTGTGATTTCTCTTGGAAGTGTATTGTCTATGGATACATCAAGAAAGATATGTTACACATGCCACCAAATAATGGCAACAGATGAAAAACAGGAGAAATAAAATTAAAGAATTACTACATTTATCTAGCAACAGACTTCTACACCCTCCTAACAATATAGTTAGTCGTTCCAGACACGAGCAGTCTGAGATCTATAACTTAACCATGCAGGTGGTGTTGCAGACTCGAGCAGTATCTGATCTATGTAAACTTCAGTATGGCGCTTATCCAAAAAAAAAATCCCAAGAAATAAATAAAAATTGAGGAGACAGTACCTCTTCACCACCCAGGTTCGGCCTATAAACAAAGCAGTTTACGACTATAAATTTTCTTCTTGTGAAAAGAGTATCGTCAAAATGTCACTATCAATGTACAACTGACTCATCCAGAATTCCCGGAAACTTCAGCAGTACGCTGCCTCATCATTTCCATCACAGCTGCCCTTCTTCGGGATTCAGACTGCTGTTGCAGCCTTCTAATGTGCTCAGTCAAATCTCTGCACCAAAACATTGTACATAAATTCAGGATTTTTAGCACAAAACTAAGCATCCAGAGTTTCCAGTAGAGCGACAGAAGGAGGAATTTCAAATTCTCAGGATGAAAAAGAGATAGGTAAACAGACCTGCAGCGCGGTACAGTGCATTGGGATTCCTTGCAGGCTCGAGAATGAAGTTGAAGAAGATACCACATTTTCTTACAGAGAGCACACCCACCAGAAGCACGTACTTTGCATTGCATACCATGGCGAAAAAGTGCCTTCACCTTGCGACAGTTTGGATATTGACAATTTGGAGAACGACACTGGGAAGCATGCACCAGGAGATCAAGCATTTTCCTAAGCTGCAAAGCAAAATAGACATTGTGTCAAGAAGTCGGTGTTTTCCTTGAGTTACTATGCCACACTTGTCTACAATGAGAACTGACATTTCATCACATATAATACTTTCAATACAGATGAACCATCTCTTTTGGAATGCATGATTGTTCAAGCACTGAAGTAACCTATATCCCTTGGCGGAAATAGTCAACCTTGGACTTTTAAATGTTTATATATATATATATATATATATATATAAAATAAATGATATGCTAAGCACGAATGACATAGCACATTAATTCATTGGTGGATAACACGTTTAATTCAAATATTGAGACCCATCATAAACTTATCCACTAATGAATTGATGTAACAGTTATCAGTTTAGATCATTCCTCATACATATCTTTGCACAATTATTTTAGTTGAGGTGCATTTCAGGTAAAGAAGTGCCTGACACAATGAAAACAAAAAGTGATGCATATCCCAAGAACAAACTGATTAATCATAATGATGTAAAAGTAGCAGAATGAAGTGAAACAACACGAAATAAAAGAAAAGAATAACACACCTGTTGAACTCGGAATTGCCTTGCTTCTTTATTTTGGGCATTACGTTCATTGGATAATTGATTAGTTAACTTATGAGGATGATTAATCCCACCCTCTTTTTGATAACAAGCATTGCACACATCATAATCTGTGCATGTCTCACAGTGCCAACCTTGACCGGCTTCTATATCATGTTGACATACATTACATGGCATTACAAATGCTGGGGCGGTGGGATTGTGAAGATGGTAGAGGACCATCATTGAGGAATGCTTAGCACGACGCAGGGTATCATATTGATAATGGTTTCCTTGACAAAGGCTAAGAAATGCCTGCCTGGTATCAAAGAATTCACTCTCAAGAATCTCATCTTTATCTTTGGTATCAACAGGGACATCATTGATTTCTACCTGCAGATTTTTCAACTTCTCAATACTAAGACTAATCCATGTAGAACATGGAGAAAACTGAAGTATGATAAACTACCTGAGCAAAAAAGCCTACAGAACTTACCAAGTACAGCACATGCTTGTCCTTTTGATTGACAGGATGTCTATCTCGGTCCTCACGTCTTTGCTCAGATTCATAGCACCTGGATAAAGCCAGGAGTATTAAGCAGTGCTATAGTTAAATAAAGCAATCGATTTTACAACCAATTATTGCTCACGGACTTCACTCATTTGCATACAAGTGCAGATGACAGTTGGGTGGGAAATGTGATTCTGCAAAAGAGAGTTCTCATCTGATGGGACTTGTTAGTAAAGTCAATTTGAAGAATAATTCGAATACCCGTTAACCATGGAAACAATAGTAATTAAGGAACCCACAAATATTATTGGATTCATTTTGTAGAAAACCTCAATAGAAAACAATTAACTTTTGAATGTCAAATTTTTAAACGAGTGTTTTGCCAGAGCATCTAACATGGCAAGGAATCAAAGACAGACCATATAACTTCTCAAGGATAAAAAAAATTAAATATCACAAGCACAGACAGTTAAAGCTAGATATTCTATTTTCATTATGCATCTAATATCTGCGAGTTTATCTCTGCCTCCCTTAACTGGCCAGGAGGGTGGTTGAGGAAGGGGAAAATGGGTCTTGTTGTTAAGGGAGAAGGGAGAGAGACGGATAAACTTCCCCATGGCAATCTAACATAGGCATGCATTTATAATGTAATAACTTTGATAAATGTCTATCTAAAGCACGTAGAAAATGGATAGCCCTAGAAAGCAAAAGTCCAGGAAAGAGAAAATCAAGAAAAAGTAATTAATGTGATGCCTAAAATATCAGAAGACTCCTTACTTATTGCAAAGCTGAAAGTTTTTGCACTGTTTGCAAACCCAACTATCTCCAGATACCATTAGAGTGCAGCAATGCGAGCATGCATGTTGCAAGTGAACCATGATAAAGTCCTCCTTCATCGGAGATATTGTCTCACCAAGCTAAAAAAAAAAAAAAAAAAAATTTTTTTATTAGAACCAATAATAAGACGTGCAGCAATGATTTTAACAATGAATGCTGGGGGAAGGAACGTAGAGAAAATAAGAGGCAGAGGAAGATGATTAAAAAAGCATCAGTCAAAATGCGAAAGAAAAAATCACAAAAACAATTTATAGGGCAGAAATTATAAATAATTATAAGTAAATAACCATGATTATTTTTAAGTGCCTGTAATGTTTTGTTTCAGAAATACTGATGATAACATCATCATTTTGGTAGGTGTTCAAAATAAAAAGACCTGTAGAGAAATTTAAACACAGGCAATAAAATTACTTTATGCATTAACAGGATGTCCCTCGACACATTGCCGGAAAGATCAGTTTGACCAGATGCCTTTAAAGCTCTTTTCGTGATGGTTCTTTTCATAGCTCCCTTGTGCTGTTTCCTCCCATCCTCTTCTTGTTGTAGTTGATAGATCATGTCCTCTGCAGCACCAGGCCAGTAATCTCCATCAAAGTATGGCAACCGTGCTGCAGTCACCTTAGCTTTACACTCACCGGTAGAAACAAAGAAATGGTCGTATAAATTAGTAAGGTTAACTACAACATTTTCCTTCGCAGCTTTTCTTAACATGGATAAGTACCTGAAATAGAAGATATCATCCACATCAATATCAAAAAGCGTTAGCAAAAAATAAATACAATAAGCCTCAAGTTTGAAGGCTTATCAATCTTACCACTCCCTGAGTTTATCAGATTTTGGCGTCTTTTGAATTTCTGGGTGGCAATATAAAATGTAGTCTTCACCCTTTAATGGAGGACAAGCCCATATATAGCAGCTTGTGAAACCACGCAATTTGCAATATTCTAAATATCCAATCTGGACAGAAAAAAAATAATATATATATATATTGTTCAGGTGTCAATATAACGAGTGGTAATAATATTTGTTTTCCGTTGCATGAATCAGGCATAAAAATGAAGCATAAAAGGAAATGGAGTATAACTTGCCAAAATTTCATGGTACACAAATGTCCGAAGAGCTTCTCCTGTCACTGTTTTGACATCTGGCCTAAAATACTTCACAGAATCTAGATATGAGAGATAAACTCGGCGATGATTTGGTTGCTGACATTCTGATCCAAATTCTTGAACATACATCCCAAAAAGGCATACTTCGACGCCTTCAATTTTCTGAAATAATAATACCACCTGGAAAATGAAACTTTTAGTTCGTAGCTCAATGACATTTCAAGAGTCGATTAAAAAAGTGTCTTGTCAAAGAATAGTTCTCCATCCATTTGATTTAAATAAAGAAAACTACAAAATTTTCTACTCAGATGTTTTAATAACTTTGAAGGCTCAGATGTCAGCATCCATCAATATACATAAACTTACATCAGGCTGGAAGTTCACAGAATGCTTAACAGATGATTGGCATCAGATTTAATGGACTTTCGAAAATGATATATAGTCATATGGACACTAGAAATTCTTCCCCGCCATTACAATTCTCTTTCAATAATAATTATAAAAGCCAGAGCAAAAATAAAATACACCTCTGACCACTAGTGAAAAGGGTGGTTTATATTGGCATGAAAGATATCAGTTGAAAGGGAAAAATAACAGAGAATAGTCCATCACATCTTATGCTCATTTTCCAAAGGAGAAGACCAAAGGAAATAAGAGCATCCAGTCAAAGCACTCGAGAAAAGTGAAGTTATTTAAATTTTTCATGTTATTTTAAATTCTTACAAAATAGTGTGTATTAAAATATATAACGTTGAACTTAAAACCGGGAACCATTTGTTTTTTATTTCATTTTATTTTATTTTTAAACTTGAAATCACAGAGTTATGCTATTTAATCTGGGACGCCATTAGCAACCTCCATATAAATTGTCAATAGCGTACCCGATATTTGTATGGCAACCTGGAAGATCACAGTTTTTTCTTAGCATACCTTAGATTTATACGGAAACTCTGATGGATAGTTTTCCTCTTGAAAAATTTCGAGAAACCTTGGTTTAACTTCCAACTTCTTATCCACTGATGACACAACTCTTACAACAAGTGCTTCTGCTCCAGGAACCTGGCAAAATCAATGTCACAGTAATCACAATACTGAAAAGGAAAAATACAAATTAAAAAGGTAGTAGGGTTATAGCAAATAGAAAAACAAAAAGTAAAAGTAAAAGTTTACGCTATTAAAATGCAATACATCAGAACTCCAATGAGAGGTTTCATGCACAAGTATGCGCACGAAGACGACCCCACGGCCAAAAAAAATGAGAAAAGAAAATGAAGAAGATTTGTCAAATGCCAAAGAAGGAAATATATGAGGTTCTCGTGTTTTTGAAGACTAATAGCAACTGTAAAAGAGGAAATAAGATCCAAATATTCATTTAAAAAAAATTAAATAAATAAATCAAGATAGACAGTATAATCATAATAATATTAGAAATCTCCACCAGTTACTAAAAAGCCTGCATTAACTGCTTATTCAGAAAACATAACAGAATATAGTTCCACAACACAAATTATGACTAGTCTGCGAAATTCCAGTGCCAATAGAACTAACTTATAGACCTCATAATGATACTCTCCATGAATAAGATAAGACCAAAAGTTGAAACTCTAATACATAATGCAGCAAAAGGTTCTTTAGGAGGCCTTGTATATTTCAGCACAACAACATGAACATTTGAAATTATTAAAAAAGTATCAACGTATGTGCAGTTCTTGAAATACAACAAATTCTTGAAATACATTCATCAGCAACACATGGAAGTGCATTTCTTGAAACACAAACCATCTCAATCCAAAGATATTGCTGTCAAATAAATTACCTCATCATAATTTCTTCCTTGAGCCCTTGCCCTCTCCAGTCTTTCTTGCTTCAATCGTCTAAACAATCGCTGCTCGATGTGATCACTCAAAATTGTTGTAGGCAAATCTTTTGCTCCAAGAACGGCACTCTGTGGTAATGGCATACGTTCTCCTCTTTCCACTTCTGCTACATAACAATTTGGGCATGTATACTCAGCTTGTCCACCATCATTCCTTCTACCATTAAATAATGCACATATTTGATGTTGCCAAGCTTCACACTTGTCGCATTGAACCCACTGCACAAAGCAAAAATACTTGGTATCCCAAGGGACCATTTGCATGGTAAAACACACATACACACACATATATATATATGGGAAAATGATCTAATGGACACCAATGCTTAACTTATGTTAAGCACCGATGACATGGCACACAAATTAATTGGTGAATCATTTGTGTGCCATGTCACCGGTGCTTAACATAAGCTAAGCACCGGTGCCCATTAGATCATTCCCCCCCCCCCACCCCACACACACACACACACACACAAACTATAACATACCCATTCTTCAGTTTCTTCATCATTTTTCTTCTTCTCCAACCTTGCCTTTGGAATAGGAGTTCTATCAGCCATGATGGTGTCTCCACGAGCGTCATTGTAACATGGAATGCAGAAGCAATGACGAGTATCTCCAGCTCCAATGGTATAATACATCGCATTTCTTTTTATGCGAGCACCACAAGGTGTACAATATAGAGGAGGTGGTTCAAAGGTAAGCTTCTCAACTGCACACAACTGGCAAGAATTTTCACTCATTGAATGCTCCAGTGCTTGATTCTTTTCTGCTTTTGATTTGCTCTGTAAAGAAAACATGAATTGAGTAGGACTGAATCTACTAAGTGCTACTGGTAGAAACAAATATGCTCTTCACCATTCAAACACCCACCCTTCCCTTCAAATAAAAAATGAAAAAATAAATACAACCCAACTAAGCCTCATTGCCAATACAAATGCCACATTACTAGGATGATGTTATAAAATTGCTTTCTAATATATATTGAGATGTCAAACAAAAGAAAGAAGTTGATAATTATGTGTTGAATATTCTTGCAATCCTCAGGTCAGATTAATATACAGTTTGATAGATTTGTACAGTGGCTGAATGCAGCATTTACGACAGGTGCTGTAATAATTATATAACTTCTAACATCTACACTCCCACTCACCCCCATAACAAAGTAACAAAAGCATTGTATAAGAGTCTACAAACTTACCTGGCCAACCCACCGTCGAAGACCTGTAATGTGCTCTCGGACTTGCTCAGGAGTGAACAATTCTATCAGTGACACACCCTTTACATTTGGCTTCCCAGACTTGGATGCATTTTCTGAAGGTAGAGACGTATTTTCATGTTTACCCTGGTCCGATTCCTTCTTAATTTTAAGGTCCTCCTGCACCGTCAGTACAACAGAATTCTCCAATTTTATAGTAGAGCCTTCACTATTCTGGAGGTGCGTTTCATCCAAATTGTCACTTTTCATCTCAACACTCCTAGGACTTCCTTGTTTACTTACAGGAATTTCCATCTCTACTTTGGGAATTTCTGGTTCCATTGTCACACAAGGATTTAAATGTTCAGTATGCTGTGCATCCTTGATGGAATGAGGTTCATTTATGTTAGGAACTGGTACAGCAGACCTCTCACTTTCAGACACAAGCGGTTGGGAGGTTTGTTCAATTTTTACACGTTTGACATTATGCTGTAAATCTTCTGGATCTTCAGCTACATCTGGACCCATCTTGAGTGTCGACTTACCAATTATTTCAGTAGTATTATGGGACTTACAAGATCCATTGACTGAACTTGGCAGAGGAGAAACCAGATCAGCACGACCAAATGCCTTAAGGTGTAACTGCACATAATTCTTTACAGGAACACAAACCGGGCAACTTGTATCCCTACAATGCCTGTGATGATTAACTAGAGCTTTTGTAGCACGACAGCGAGGATACAGACATCGAAATACACTGCACTGCTCCATATGCCTCAACAGTTTCTGACCATTTATGCAATTAGGATCTTGACATTTCCCTTCCGGAGAAGGACATCGACGAGCATGCCTCAAAAACAACAGCCATTTTTGTTGGTTCTTGAACTGCTGTTCACGATTAAGGTTACTAGATCTGACAGTCCCACTCACATTTGGAGGCTCTGCTGATTTAGTCGCATCAGGTTGGCCAATCATTGATTCCTCTGAGGATTGATTGTTTCGCTCAGCTAAATCTTGCCCAGTTATTCTCTGACGAAATTCCCCTGGCACATTTTGATCATGAAGAAATTTCCCTGCCATTTGAGACCCATCATGAGTCTTGGGATGCCACCGACCACGCTCTGTTGAATCTAGTTGGACATTACCAGAAAAACCACTAAAATCACTTTGAGAATTAGGAGCATATTGATGTGGAAGGGAAAATTGTTGCATATATTCAGAAGTTTGAGCTACAGATGAACAAACATCCTGTGAGTAAGATGTATGTGAAAGAAACTGAGAACTTCTAGAATGGTCTTCCATAGTATTGTGTGGCAACTGATTCTGCGTATCAGAAAATTGGAATTGCCTGAACGATTGTGAGGGCAGATTTTCATCATGGTGCTCTGTTCCACGCTCAGACTTCACTTTAGAACCTATATCAGATGGCAGCTGAGACTCATCATTCTTTAACAAAAGCTGGTGACTTTGACTTTGACTTTGACTTTGCTGATTTTGTTTACTTTGCTGTTGACCAAGTTGCTGGTGCTGAAATTGATACGAAGGCTTTTGAAATTGTCGAGGTTGGTGAGATTGTACAAGATTCTCTCTCCCTGAGTAATTGGATTGAAGGTGCATTTTTGCTGATTCATCAGTTGAATAAGGCTTCATCCTAATCACCTGTTGAGTTGCATGCATATTTGACTGATTGTCCTTCAAAGGCAGGCTTGCATTGGGCATGGACTGCAAGGATACTGCATTAAACTTCTGATCGTTCATCGTCGACTCAACAGAGGTTACAGGAGCATGGAAGTTTCCAGACCCTGAAGCATCAGAAGAACCAAGCTCATATCTGTCACCTGCAAATGGCCTATTGTAGTAAGGGTGCAACTAAAAAGCAACAGAAACATATTCAGCACATTTTCGCAGTAACACATTTTGAGAGAGAGAGAGAGAGAGAGAGAAAGTACCCTGCATCACTGGTTGCAAATGTTGATCAAAATGTTGGTGCCAGGGTTTTGGGGAGTTCCCATGCATGGTTCCCATTAAATAGCCCTCTGAAGTTCCCGGAACATTCATTGGTGGTATTTTGTTTCCAATCACCCCTAGCCCACCATTTAAGGACCCATTTGATAATCCATACGATGTTTGCTGCAAGGTGGACCTATCCACATGACCATCAATATTTTGCAGCATACAACTATTTTGACCACCAACATGCTGCATTGGCTGTGATCCAACAGTAGATTCATCAGCCGGAAATGCACTGACATTATAAGATGGCTCCGGGTTCAAGAAAGACTGATTATTAGCATTTTCATTCCCTTCGTTATTTGGATTACTAAATCCAGGAGTGGGGATCATTTGGCTGGTCATTCTCTGCACACTGGATGTCAACATGCTATTTCCACCCGAACTGATTGAGAAACCAGTAGATGACTGCTGATATCCACTAGACAAAGCACCTGCATACATAAATATATATATATATATATATATCGTGAAAGGAATTAGAGAAAGCGAGTTGACAGCCATACTCATTTCCAAAGAAATAAGACAAAGAGAAGCATTAAATAAACTAAAAAACCATCATGCACATTCCCAGATGGCAAGAAGATTTCGGAATTAACAGCGGGGGATGCAATTGTATTACCATTGTTAGCAACGACAGAACTATCGACTGACGAAGCTCTTGTCAGGATTGAATTCCCTGTTTGAGGCAATCCAGGGGTCGGAATCATTGTACCAATGGACGAGGAAGTATTAGCATGTGAAAATTGCTGGTTGTGGTTACTCATCCGCTTAATCAGCAGTTGTAACCGGCTTTCCAAGGTTGCCCTGTCTAGATACTCCTCCTGACAATAATGCAAGAAAAGAAAGAAAAAAGAAAGGCTTATTTACATGATTAGCAGTTAATTATTTCCTCAAGACGCCCTAATATATGTTCAACCCTCCTC
>NW_019265091.1:196607-293250 GCF_002742605.1 Olea europaea var. sylvestris
CCCCAAAAAAAAAAAATAATAAGAAAGTAAAATCACATAACGATGAAACTGTAACAAACCTTGGTCATAGCACTCCTGAATAGACCCTCCTCTAAGCGTCTTACTATGTCAAACAGTTTCCTACGGGGGGCGTCAAGAGTTTGCTGTCGACTCTGCATGAGAAACCCATAGCTGCACAATAGAGAAGACACATTTTAAACTTCCAACATTTACTCAACACTTCCAAGGGCATATGTCCCACACTATCTTATATTGTCCATATTCTTTACACGAGGAACACCTTGACATATCAATGACACGCAAAGCTTCATTTTGTGGATTTTAGAATATAATATTAACAATACACATTGCTTAAGACAAGTTAATTTAATACAACAAATAACACTCCTCCAATCCAAAAGATTTCACTCTAAAACAAGTGTTAATCTTGTTGAAAAATTTAAAAGTATAAAACAAAGACATAACAAATGTAGAATTTTAAAGAATTTTATATCAACACGCCATGTCCTTTTTTGAACAATACTGTGTTAGCATGTCCATGTCCATGTCATGTGGAGTCATGTTTGTGTTGCTTGCTAGTGTCCGTGCTTCTTAGAGAACACCCAAATACTTAAGAAGCAACAATAATTTTACACAACACCACCACCACAGACGGGGGGGTAAAAGAGATGGAACTAATTGAAAATGTTCATTGAGCAAAACCTGTGCCCATAAACCTATATGAGAAATTTGCTTTCAACTTAGCATAACTTGCAGAAAACTGTAACAAAAGACAGTATATAACATTTATCAGCTCAAATATCTGCTGAGAAATCCTCGTAAACTATAAAAATCTACTGGGAATTTGTATCCATACACATTTATCATCTCAAGGCCTTGTATAGTGTGTGTAATTGATGCCAGCACAATGCAGCAAGTTACTGACTTTCACTATACCAGCACACAAGCCACAATCCACAAGCCAAACATAACACGTTACTCAAGGTCAAATATTAATTATGATCTAGAAAAGGTGGTCAACCCTACTTGAAGAAAGTTAAATAAGACCACTTATTTCAATGGCGAACTAATATTTTTTAAAATATCAAACAGCATGTATTTTGATGCAAATAACTTCAAATCACCTTTCTATTATTAAAACATCATTACATTGCATGTATTGGGAGTGGTGTGGGGGGAGTGCGTTGCGATTGTGTGTGAGATAGGCAGACAGCAAAGTAAACAGGTATTGCAGTTGAATTTTAGAAAGCTCAGAATCATGAGCATTGTTGATATCGTAGTTGTACTGCACTTTTTGATAAGTTAAATTTGGGGAATGGGGCACAAATCTGACACATTCACATTGAACAAGCTCTAAGGCAACAACGTATGTAGCACCAATAAGACTTAGGCTATGTTTGAGTCACATTTTTTCAAAAAAATACATTCTTAAACAGTGATTTGACATCATTCAACCACACATTCTTCAATAAAATTATATTATGCGCAAGTCCAAAACTTTTCTTTATTTTTTAACCACACATTTCCCATCAATACACTGTTCAAAAATAATTTTTTATAAATATAATGTGGCTCAAACAAGGGCTTAATGCCCAGCAGATAAAAGATGTTATTAATTCATAATGTGAACCATCAATCCCCTAGCGTGCACACCATTCAATTGAGAAAAAAGTCAAAATCTTAATTCTGAAGGGCACAAATAACTAAAAAGCTTACATCTTTTCTGTCATACATCTGCGTGCATTCAAAAATTCTGGATCCATCTTCATAACACTACGATGAATACCAGGATTTTGCACATGTCCATGTAGGGGATTTCCTTTATGCTGCGGTAGCCCGGCCAAAGAAGTGCCAGCTTGGTTTGGAACCTGTCCTGACATCTGCCCTGAAAGGTGCGTCTGTAAATTCATCTTTACTGTAGGTTAAAAGATGTGTTCCTCGTAACATAAATTATAAGGTTCCACCATCTAGATAACTTGCATCCCTCTTCAGTTACTTCCCATGCATAACAACATCCACAATGTACCTGTCTAAGAAAAAAATGGAAGAAGCAATCACTTTGACAAATATTGACGTAGAACACAACCCAATAACAAGATTCAGAAAAGAAAGTGGAACAGGAAGAGAGAGGAGAAAGAGAATGAGAGGGAGAAAATACCAATTTAGTCAATAACAAAGTGTGTTTATTTAACAAAGTATAAGTCCCTTTATATGGATTTAAACTAGTCTAAATTAGGTTAAAAAAAAAAAAAAAGTCCAACAAAATAATAGAGAATCTATTAAATATGGGTCAGGAACAACCATTAAAATACTAGAGAATATAAAACAAATTAGCATCCAATTTGAAAAATATTCCATCTAACACATCTTCTAGGATTTCCATCTAACACATTCTGCACATTTTGAGAATATAATAGCCTGGGCAGCCATCTTCCCCATGGAAGAGAGGCACACATGATTCAATGAGCAAAGTATGTTATTTCAACAGGCTTGATAAAATAGGTAAGCATGTCTCAATCAAATTACCTAATTTCCATCAAACCAATGATTTCATAAGAAATTCGCAGCTCATAATTCAGAAAAATTACTTAAATATTATTTTCCAAAATGTTTACTAAAATTGCAGAGTACGTCTGGATCAGATTACCTAATTGTCAGTCAAACTGAAGATTTCAGAAGAATTGACAATTCAGAATCATGTGACCAGTCCAGATAAGTTCAGAAAATATTTCAGTAAATCGAGTGAAGCTTTAAATTTATTTTCAGTAACATAATGGATGTCTTGTGTTAAAACTCTAAAACATCTTCCTATTATTAGTTGAATACCAATTATATCTTAACTGGATAAGTTGCTTGATAATAATAAATATTCCCATAAAAACAGTGGCCTCCTTTCCAGCAAACAGCTTCGGAAATTTATTTTCCTGTAAAGGTTATATTTTTCGGTCCTGATATGCTTGGCAGGCATCCATGTTCTCAACATGAAATGAGTTAATAATGAGGAAGAAACTATATGTTCCTGTAATTCTTGTTTCCCATACAAGGACATTTAAAGCAACAACCACTAATTACTGTGTTACCGTCTGCAAATAATGTGACCTCCTCTCCTATTTGCATGATTTTAGATGATGCCTAGAACATTTGGTAAAGTGCAGAAATGAGAGATCCGGGATTTCAGAAACTAACAGGAGGAATTTTATTGGAAAGGAATAGGGCAGAATAGAAGCTATTTCTTTTATATCTCTGTTCTTTCACAATTGAAATCCAATAGTAAAAGTTTTGTACAGGGTATATATCCATCTTTTCTAATATACAAACATGTAATTCACTTTAAACCGAGTTCCATAACCACAAATATCAACTTGAACATTTTTCAGCCATGCATCATTATGACACGTGAGTCATGCTGCATACAAATCATCACAGAGACTTCAAAAAAATTTAAGCTGCCACCAAAGAGTCAGGCATAAAATAGAACCTTTTGAAAACCAAGAACTGTCAATAGAACTCAATCATGAGAAAAGTAATAATAATAATAATCAATATGACTGTAACTGCCATGCTAAAATGACTAACTACAGGTTCACATGAATCACTTGCACCTTGTACAAAATGTTCAATGGAAAAAACATGCATGATGCCCAAAATATCAGGCAGCTAAACATCTATTTCTTCGGTTAATGTCCAAATACAATTATACTAAGCTTATATCAATTTATTTCTGTACCATCATTTACCAAATCATCACAGAGGCTTCAAAAAAATTTAAGCTGCCACCAAAGAGTCAGGCATAAAATAGAACCTTTTGAAAACCAAGAACAGTCAATAGAACTCAATCATGGGAAAAGTAATAATAATAATCAATATGACTGTAACTGCCATGCTAAAATGACTAACTACAGGTTCACATGAATCAATTGCACCTTGTACAAAATGTTCAATGGAAAAAACATGCATGATGCCCCAAAATATCAGGCAGCTAAACATCTATTTCTTCGGTTAATGTCCAAATACAATTATACTAAGCTTATATCAATTTATTTCTGTACGATCATTTACTGGTCAACAGTTAATTTAAGGAACCATATCACTCAAAGAGCGAGAAAAGATATAATAAGTGGCAGATGTTAAAACTTAGCGGCTTTCATTTCAATACATACCAAAGCAGATGTTAAAACTTAGCGGCTTTCATTTCAATACATACCAAAGCAGAATAAGAAGCATTTAATTAGAAAATAAGAACATGAAACTCCTTAACAAAGTCCAAGCTAACCACTAACTCACAATAAAACGAAAAGAAAACCAAATTTCTCAAAATAGTTAATTTTACCATAGCCCTGATCACATTCACAAATGCATAATTCGACTGCAATTTCTCAGGAATACAAAATATTCAGGCTAAAATCGCGAATAGAATAATACAAATAAATTAATCAATTAGGGTTTCATCAAATTGACGGGAATTAAATTAGGGCTTCAATTTAATACCACACATGCAAACTCTAACCACAACTTAACCTCAATTCAAATTCGCAGCTAATTTTTTTTTTTTTAAATCAATATAAAAACAACATCAACTTACATGAAATCAAAAGAGGGCAAACCTGAAAGCGCAATAAAAACACCCGGACCAAATAGAAATAGAATCGAATTAACGATAGACAATCGCGACGTGAGCTAATGAGAGATTCAAGATTTCGTCTGTATCAAAGTGGTCTAAGTTCGATATCCGAAGAAAGGAAACTGTTTACGCGTTTGGTTCGTCCGCTGTAATAATTAATACCATTTTGGGTTTGATTTCAAGTTACAGAATAGACGCATCAAGGCCTGGATGTGATTCCAATTATTATCCACCCGGCAATTTGTATTTTTTATTTTAAGTATCAATTTTACATTTTCAAATAAAAATAAAAATAAAAAATAAAAAAATAATAAAGAAGGAAATGTAAACTCAATAAAATTTAAATCATCTATAAAATATTTTTTTAACGAAATCTCCATGGAGTTTAAAGTAATTGCCTAGATGATAGAATTGACGTTTTTGTTTCGTCTTTTAAATTTTTGAAAAAGAGAATTTGATTATTGCTTATAAGATTTTGAACTACTTCAGTTATGTCGTGGAATTGGTTGAATTTAGAGCATGTTTGAGCCCCCCTTTTTTTTCAAAAATATATTTTGAAATGCTGATTAGATGAGAATGTGTTGTTAAAAAAAATATTTTTTATTTGTAATATTATTTTATTGAAAAATATGTGGTTGAAAATCAAATAGAGAAAAATATAATTTGAAAAAAAAATGTGGAACAAACAAGAACTTAGTAAATATACTCATATGCCATTGCTTAAGTAGGAGAATAAATATAGTATTTTAGATTTTCTTTTGAATTTCTGAAATTGAAGACTCTAGCAATTGTGTATGATATGTTCAAATTTGACTTTATGAAGAGTTTATTTTTTAAAATATTTGTAATTCGACTTTCTGATTTTCAATACAGATTTCTTTACATATAGATGATCATCTATTATCCTGCTTGAAAGTTCATCTCATGTGCTTAGATTTATATTTTTCACATAAATAAATTAAATAAAAATAGAAAGAGAACAAATAAAGAAAATAAATAATTTATCAAAATAAAAAGTGGTATTTTAGCTTTTAAAAGTCAAAATGAGGTCAAAGACATTTCTTCTGGTCAACTAACAGACATGGATCCCGTTTGTTTCTCATTTTTGTAATAATGAAAATAAAAAATATAATCGTTAAGATCCCACACAAGAGATAAAATTTCAAATTTGGTGATTTGATACAATGGATAACGGTCATATTTTTAATTTTAATGGGGAAACAAACGGGGGCATGGATGAAAATTGCTTCTATCACACGGGAATGAAATGTTTGGGACTGCGACTATAACAAATGAAATGTTATGATAAAAATTGTAAAGGTAATTAGCACAAAAAGATCTTATTTTTCAATATTATCGTGCAAAGCATCACTGCCTTTCATTTTTTGACATTTTTATCATTACATTCATTTTTTATCGTGAAAATCATCATTTTCATCAAATTTCTCATATAAAATGACAAATATACCCCAATTTAAATAAAACAATAAAAAAAAAGAGAATAAATTGGAATCATACTCCCAAATTTTTTAAAAAAATATGCAAATGAGTCCAAATAAATTATTAAAATGGTAATTAACACAAAACATCCCTACCTTTTATTATCATTGTGAAAAATGTTCATACCTTTTATTTTTTGATATTTTCACTTTTCATTTTTTGACATTTTCACCATTATTTCAAATTTCATTACGAAAATTGTCATTTATATCCTTTTCTCAATTAAAAATTGTAAAATGACAAATATACAATCATCTTTAAATAAAGAAAAAAAAAATTGCAACTATATTTTCAAAATTTTCAAAAGGCTTTTTTAATTATTTATTTGGAATTTTTTTTTTTTTGAAAAGTTTAGGAGTATAGTTGGAATTTTTTCTTTATTTTTCTTTTCTCTATTTTTGTTTATTTAAAGATGATGATATATTTGTTATTTTACAACTTTTAATTGAGAGAATGAATGAAAATAATGATTTTTGCAATAAAATATAAAAATAATGTGGTAATTAGCACAAAACGTCCTTATCTTTCAATGTTATTGTGCAAAACGTCCTTAATTTTTGTTTTTTGGAACTTTTACCTTTACATTCACCTTTTCTATTTCGGCAGACAACATTTTCATCAAATTTCTCGTGCCAAAACTAATAAATATACCCCCTATTTAAATATAAAAAAATAAAAAATAAAATAAATTGCAATCATATTTAGGGATATCAAACGGGCCGAGCCGCTCGTCGGCTCGTGAAAGGAGGCTCGTGGGCGGCTCGGGCTTATAAAATCACGAGCCCGAGCACGAGCTGAGTGGGCCAGGCCAGGAGGCGAGCCGCAAGTCAGGCTCATGGCTCGTCCTAGTGACCAAAACGGTCACCGAATTTTTTTCAGTGACCGTTTTGGTCACTGAAATTTTTTTATTTATTTCCCCGCCCTTTCTTCTACTATAAATACCCCACTTCCCCCAAATTTTTTTTTCATATCTTGCTACCACAAGTCTACAACCCTCTTTTATTATATTAATTATCGAGTTTTTTATTTTTACTCTCTTGAACAGTTGAAAGTTGTGCTGCAAAATATACAATATCAATTCAATTTTTACAGTTTATTAGTTATAGTTTTAATTCATCGAATTCTCACAATCTTACTACATTTATATTCATCTAGTTAAAATTTCATCATAAACAATCAAACAAATGGATCAATGCTCATTTATTGAGAGATTGTTCGATACAGAACGTGAGCCACTGCCACATCATGGAGAATTACCTACGACGCCGCAAAGTCAATTTCCAAATGCATTTGCCGATCTAAATGACATACCGATACCTGAAGATGTTTACATTCACGGTCAGGAAAGCTACAATCCAATTGATTTGAATGATATTAACGTTCCCGAAGCGGAACATGAAGATGAAGATGCTGAATTAAATATTCCAGATGCGAGGGGAAAGCGAAAGACCAAAAAACAAGCAAAATGTTGGGATCATTTTAAGTTGGTTTCAAAGGAAAAAGTCGTCGATGACATTGCAGAATCTAAAGCAGTATGTGAATACTGTCAACAAAGATTTGTATGGCAAAAAGGAATTGGTACCACTCATCTCAACCGCCACTACAAAGCATGTGCGGCCAAACATGAGCTTCTTCCAGCTGGTCAAACACAATTGCAATTTAGCAGTCCAGGCGTCGGTTCTACAACTTCACCCCTATTCACATGGGTGTATTCGAAGGACAATACTCGAACCGAAATGGTGAAATTTGTTGCCGCCACTGAGTTGCCTCTGGCTATTTCAGACAACCAACACTTCGTCTCGCTTGTGAAAGAATATCTACAACCGAGGTACGTCGAGGTAAGTCGAAATACTCTTCGTGCCGATACAATAAATTATTTCAATAATTCAAAACAACAATTAATTATGAATTTGCAACAATATGGGGGTGTTATAACTTTAACTCCTGATATATAGGAAGGGGTTAATAAAAGAGCATATCTAGCTGCAACTGTACGCTATATAGATCCACTTTGGTGCATGCATAAGAAAATTATTATTTTTAGAATTATTGAGTTTTCTCACAACGCTAATAATATATATAATGCTATTATCAGTATTGTTAGAGAATATCATTGCGAGACTAAAATTCGATCTTTTACTTTTGATAATGCTAGTGTTAATAAAGTAGTCGTCGATAAATTGTGTAGGACACTTCAACCTGATTTTGGTGGGTATTTGTTTCATATTCGTTGTGTGTATCATATCTTGAATTTAATTGTGCAAGATGGTTTAAAACATATAAATGATGAATTTCAAAGGATTAGGAATGCATTAGTATATATTACGATTTCTTCTATTAGAAGACAAGTATTTGAATATTTTTGTGCCGAACTAGGGGTGACAACTGCTAAAATATTTGTTAGCGACGTAGGTCATATATAGAACTCTACATACTTGTTATTAAAATCATGTGAAGGTTTCGAAAATTTAATAATTGAGTTTACAATAATAGACATTTTAGAAGTAATGACGATGGTATGTTAAATGAATCCGATTGGATTTTAGCTTTAAAAGTTAAGCGATTTTTGATATCTTTTTATGATACCACAAAAATTTTATTCGGCGTTTATTATTCCACAAGTTGTATGGTGTTTGAACGCCTTTATATAATTGTATGAACATTCCATAAATATAAAAATGATCATTCTTTTAGTGAATTTTTAATTGCTATAGAATTAAAGTTTAGAAAATATTTGGAAGAACTACCTATGTTATTTCCTTTAGCATGCGCAATGGACCCCCGATATAATATTTCGGAAACTAAATACGTAATTGATCAAATCAATAAATCTTTAATACTTGATACACCTATCACTTATAAGAATTTAGAGCAAACATTATGTGGAATGTATGATTTATATGCGAAAATAATGGGTGCGAATGTTAGTCGGGTACCCTCTGCTGCACCTACTCCTTCTTCTGAAACCGAAGAAGATGCTACGGAAATAATGAATTTATTTCAATGCATTAATACATTTAGATATGATGCAACTGCAATGTGTTCATCTAGTGCCATGTTGTCTACATTTGCATCTCATTAAATATCGGTCGAAACTCAAAATGCGATGCTAGTCGAATTAATTGATTACTTCAATCATAATATACCAGCAGACAGAACAATTAAAAAAAGTTCAGAAGAAGTAATTGAATTTTGGCGAAAGTATGAAAGATGTTGGCCAATTATTTCTGCAATTGCGAAAGATCTGCTAATACCTCCTGTTACACTGTTGTTTCGGAGTTTGCTTTTAGTGCAAGTAAAAAGGTTTTGAACGATGTTAGAAGCCGACTGAAAGAAGATGTTTTGGAAGCGTTAATGTGCGTGAAGGATTGGCAGGACGCTCATTTTCGACTACAAGATAAATACGCTGAAATTGCATGTCGTCAGATAATTGATATTTGGTTGAACTATATTAATCAAAATTTCATTATTTTTTAATCGTTAAATTTAATTTTTTTTTTAAATTATACACGTCGCAACAAGTTGTTCGTGTACAATTTTTAACTCTGTCTACTTAAAATTGATGTAGCCGGTCCCAAGTTCGGATAAATGAGGAGGGTTTACATTTTATTAACTTTAAAAAGAAATCAAAAAAATATATTTTTTGTAAATGTATTTCAAAAAATAATTCGTTTTCATTATATAAATATTTTATAGTTTATAAAAAGTATTACAATATGAATTATATGATATAACTAAAAAAAATAAAAAATTGTTTTTGTTAAATTATTTTTATTTTTTAACACTTTATTTTTATTTTTAACACTTTCACGCTTAAAAAAAAAGAGCCCACGAGCTAGTGGGCCGAGCCCGAGCTCAGCTCGTTGAAAACGAGTCACGAGCGCTAGCTCAACCCATTGTCACCTCTAATCATACTCCTAAACTTTTTTTAAAAATTACAATTTTAGATTTTCTTTTGAATTTCTGAAATTGAAGACTCTAGCAATTGTGTATATACGCTTGAATTTGACTTTACGAAGAGTTTATTTTTTAAAATATTTGTAATTCGACTTTCTAATTTTCAATACAGATTTCTTTACATATAGATGATCATCTATTATCCTGCTTGAATGTTTATCTCATGTGCTTGGATTTGTATTTTTCACATAAATTAATTAAATAAAAATAGAAAGAGAACAAATAAAGAAAATAAATAATTCACCAAAATAAAAAGTTACAATTTTAGATTTTAAAAGTCAAAATGAGGTCAAAGACATTTCTTTTGATCAACTAACGGACATGGATGAAATTTGCTTCTGTCACACGGAATGAAAAGTTTGGGACTACGAGTGTAACAAATGAAATGTTATGATAAAAATTGTAAGGGTAATTAGCACAAAACGTTTTTATTTTTCAATATTATTGTACAAAGCGTTACTACCTTATATTTTTTGATATTTTTACCCTTACATTCATCTTTTATCGTGAAAATCATCATTTTCATCAAATTTCTTATATAAAATGACAGATATACCCTGTTAAAATAAAACAATAAAAAAAGGGAATAAATTGTAACCATACTCCCGAACTTTTTTTAAAAATTCAAATAAGTCCAAATAAATTTTTAAAAGAGTAAGTCACACAAAACATCCCTACCTTTTATTATTATTATACAAAATGTTCACACCTTTCATTTTTATGACATTTTCACCCTTATTTCATATTTCATTATGAAAATTGTCATTTTCATCCATTTTCTCAATTAAAAACTGTAAATGACAAATATACAATCATCTTAAATAACGAAAAATAAAAAAATAAATTGCAACTATATTTTCAAAAAATTTCAAAAAGCTTTTTTAATTATTTATTTGTAGTTTTTTGAAAAATTTAGGAGTATAGTTGAAGTTTTTTCTTTATTTTTCTTTTCTCTATCTTCGTTTATTTAAAGATGATGGTATATTTGTTATTTTACAACTTTTAATTGAGAAAATGAATGAAAATAATGATTTTTGCATTAAAATATAAAAATAATGAGGTAATTAACACAAAACGTCATTATCTTTCAATGCTATCGTGTAAAAAGTCCTTAATTTTCATTTTTTGGGACTTTACCTTTACATTCACCTTTTCTATTACGGCAAACGCCAATTTCATCAAATTTCTCGTGTAAAATAATAAATATACCCCCTATTTAAATATAAAAAAATAAAAAATAGAATAAATTGCAATCATACTCCTAAGATTTTTTGAAAATTACAATTTTAGATTTTCTTTTTAATTTCTGAAATTGAAGACTCTAGCAATTGTGTATGATATGTTCGAATTTGACTTTATGAAGAGTTTATTTTTTAAAATATTTGTAATTAGACATTCTAATTTTCAATACAGATTTCTTTACATATAGATGATCATCTATTATCCTGCTTGAAATTTTATCTCATGTGCTTGGATTTATATTTTTCACATAAATTAATTAAATAAAAATAGAAAGAGAACAAATAAAGAAAATAAGTAATTTACCAAAATAAAAAGTTACCATTTTAGCTTTTAAAAGTCAAAATGAGGTCAATGACATCTCTTCTGGTCAACTAACAGACATGGATGTCACACGGAATGAAAAGCTTGGGACTATGAGTGTAACAAATGAAAGGTTATGATAAAAATTGTAAGGGTAATTAGCACAAAATGTTCTTATTTCTTAATATTATTGTGCAAAGCGTTACTACCTTTCATTTTTTGGTATTTTTATCCTTACATTCATCTTTTATCGTAGAGATCATCATTTTCATCAAATTTCTCATATAAAATGACAAATATACCCCATGTTTAAATAAAGCAATAAAAAAAGAGAATAAATATCAATCATACTCCCAAATTTTTTAAAAAAATGCAAATGAGTCCAAATAAATTATTAAAAGGGTAATTAATAAAAAACATCCATACCTTTTATTATTATTGTGCAAAATGTTCATACCTTTCATTTTTTGACATTTTTACTCTTATTTCATATTTCATTACGAAAATTGTCATTTTCATCCATTTTCTCAATTAAAAACTGTAAAATGACAAATATACAATCATCTTTAAATAAAGAAAAATAAAAAACAAATTGCAACTATATTTTCAAAATTTCAAAAGATTTTTTAATTATTTATTTGGAATTTAATTGTATTTTTTAAAAAAAAATTGGGAGTATAGTTGCAATTTTTTCTTTATTTTTCTTTTCTCTATTTTTTTATTTAAAGATGATGGTATATTTGTTATTTTACAGCTTTTAATTGAAAAAATGAATGAAAATAATAATTTTTGCAATAAAATATAAAAATAATAGGGTAATTAGAACAAAATGTTCTTATCTTTCAATGTTATTGTGCAAAACGTTGTTGATTTTCGTTTTTTGGGATTTCTACCTTTACATTCACCTTTTCTATTACGGCAGACATCAATTTCATCAAATTTCCTGTGCAAAATAATAAATATACTCCTATTTAAATATAAAAAAATAAAAAATAGAATAACTTGCAATCATATTCCTAAACTTTTTTAAAAATTACAAATGAGTCCAAATAAATTATTAAAAGGGTAATTAGCACAAAACGTTCATTTTTTCATTATTATTGTGCAAAATATTTTTTATCTTTTATTTTTTGACATTTTCACCCTTATTTCATATTTCATTACGAAAATCGTTATTTTCATCAATTTCTCAGCTAAAAGCTGTACACTCATATTTAAATAAACAAAAATAAAGAAAAATAAAAATAAAAATAAATAAGAAATTGCAACTATATTTCCAAAATTTTCAAAAAAGTACAAATAAATTCCAAATAAATAATTAAAAAAGAAAGCGAATTCATCATCCATTTCTTCAAGATCAATTTGCCCAGTCACCACTTGTGTGTCAAATGATGGTCTACCTCCATTTCCATCAACTGAGGCCCATATTATGGCTTGAACACGGATCTTGTTTACCATCCAATTCTCTTGATTGCATTTTTGAACAATTTGGCTCAGACCATTGGGCAAATCAGTGAATTGCCCTCCACTTGACCTAGAAGTGAGCTCAAGTCCATTAAGTTCTGAAATTGGAGCCCATAATTTTGCGCCTTTGACGGTAACGATAATTGCACCATCATCAATCACTCTTCCCGATCTGTTGATTCTGGATCAAATTCGATTTGGGGGTTAGCGTTCACGATCAATTTGGAAATTTCAGATTTCGGAGCTGTTGTGATTTCTACAAAAAATGGAGGTTGCGTTTGAAATGAGAGTTTTATCTCATGATTTCAATTGAACATTCACTCAACCATGTTTGGGATTTAATGACATGCCACTTAATTTTTGAATTGGACATTTAATCGGCCACATGTGAAATTCATCATCCACGTAAGCAATAGTTATGCATGGAAGTTAGTGAATGATGGAGTGCAAATTTATAAAGTTTAGTGAGTAATGAAGTGCAAATTAAAATACGGTGAGTAGTTCAATGAGGGTTAGAAACAATTAATTCTCGATTTTACGCTATTAAAAATGATCCTACAAGTTAATTTTCCCCTTAGCCAAACATAAATACTCCCTCGACACTAATATTGAGTCATTGACACACTCGCATTGAAACGAGAAACACGCATTCTTCCTCATTCTTGCTTTGATTTATCCAAACATGCAACTGATATCTCCCCAAATTACACTCTCAAATTTGCCTAATCTCTCTCCATTTCACCAGCCCATTCGCAGACCCAATTTCCCATTTCCAGTTCCCCATAATAAATGCCACCCTGTAACTGCAAGTGCAGCGGTTAAAGGGTCGGGTTTTCTCTCAGCAATTGGGAGGACAATCGAGGAGGAAGAGTACAGAAAGGCTAGGGCTGAGGTGAATAGAAAGGGATTGGGTTTAGAAGGCTATTCCATTGAAGGGTTGTCGATTGGTGGGCATGAGACGTGTGTTATTGTGCCTGAATTGAAGTCTGCTTTTGATATTGGGAGGTGCCCTTCAAGAGCTGTTCAGCAGAATTTCGTGTTTATTACCCATGCTCATCTTGATCATATTGTAAGATCTTTTTTTATTTTATCCTTAACTTGATTTTAAATCAAATCCGCTGCTGTTTTATATGCAACTACATAGGGGAGCTGATATTTCCCCTATTTTTTTGTGGGATTGGTTTTCTTAGTGATAGTGCAATGTATAAATAGTTCCAGCATTTAGGTAATGTACAACTGGAGCACACCTGTATAGTTGTACATGCTAATAGAACCAATGAAGTTCTGATTAAATTAATGGTTTCAGTAATTAAACATGCCATTTAGAAAATATAATAAATGGGTCGTGCGATGCAGAGCTTGTTTTCTGACTTCACTTTTGCCCCCGTTTGATAGCAAATTTTTTTAAATTCTTCATTCACAGGGGTGAGACCCACTTTTATAGGTCAAAAAATCAATTCTCATAATAAGTATCCAACAGTATATGACAAGTTGTGGTTCGTGTCCCTTTATACCTGCAAGGGGAATAAGTGGCCCATGAACCTGCATCTTTTGCTATTTCTTCTCCAGTTACACACAATTGGATTGATTTTATTTCGATTTTTATTTCGTTTGTCATTCATATGACTTAGCTTAATGAAATTTCTGCTGTGTGTTTTTGAAAAAATAATAATATCAATAAACAATCTTCCGAGAGTGATCATTGGGTTATTATGTCTGGGGAAGTGTTGGGTGTTAGCCCAAGCTTATGCAGCATAGCATGCACCGACCATGCTGGTCATTATCGTGTTGAAAGGTGGCTCCACTGTAACTTGACCGAAAACTATTGACATCTATAAATTATCACTTTGGGATGATACCTAGAGGGATATTGTCTAATATTAGTGCACGGGTCAAAGAGCATGAGGGTACAACTCATGATCATATATTTTTTAATTTTTGACTTGATTCAACTTAGACGAGGATTTAAATTCCAATGAATATCATTCATGTCTATGTGCAAGCAGGACATAAAATTTGATATTATTCTGATTTTTGATAGTTGCACTATTCAGACTTCTTTGTGTTTGTACATTACATTTGAATGCATTATAAGAGAGAGAAAGAGGTTACCTATTGCAACATCCTAATTACCTCATCTTAATAGTGGTTGCATTAGTCGTTAAATTTGTGCCTTATTGTAACTTGACAAGGTCATCGCATTTACAATCATTCCGTTTTGCAAACTAGCGACACTTCTAATTTGCTGTACTTGTAGAAAATCATATCATGACTTGAGACATTTGCTCCTAAAATCATCATTGGATCCTAATCCAAGGAATCTTAAAATGCAACAACCAGTCTTCCTTGTCAACGGCTCTAGTAGTTTTCACAACTGCATGTAAAGTTTGCACTTTGCATAACATAGCACCTGGAAACAGAGGTTACAGCAAGTTTT
This sequence comes from Olea europaea var. sylvestris, assembly GCF_002742605.1. Classification (NCBI taxonomy): domain Eukaryota; kingdom Viridiplantae; phylum Streptophyta; class Magnoliopsida; order Lamiales; family Oleaceae; genus Olea; species Olea europaea. The sequence continues at coordinate 212,129 of NW_019265091.1, forward strand.
TACATATCCACTTATTCAGGGTGGACTTCCGATGTATGTAGCTACTCGTGGTTTATACAGCTTAAAACCTCCAACAGTGGTTGTGCCTCCTGGCATAAAAGAGGATGTTGAACGGCTATTTGATATTCACAGGGCCATGGGTCAGGTGGAACTGAACTTTGATTTGGTTGCTCTGGATGTAGGTAAAAATTTGGATTTCAGATGTCTTTCATTGATCAGTTTATGTACCCCGTTCTTTGTATATAATTCATAAACTTGCATCAGGGGAGACGTATGAAATGCGGAATGACCTTGTTGTACGACCATTTAAAACTCACCATGTTATACCCAGCCAGGTATTGTTGCATTGACTAAGTGTTACACTATAATCCAGTAATTCACAATGGTGGAAAGTTTGAAATTCAGTAGCCTTTTTTCTACGGTCACCATCCTGTCTTCCTTTCTCTATGCACAGCCCACCAGACCTATCTTATGCAGACATGTTAAAAGATTGCATAAAGAGTCTTTAGGATTTGATTTCTCACTTAGCATATACTGGACAAACAATTGCATGAATTCATTTTTCACCCGTACAACACAATTCACAATGGTTGAAAAATTATGTTTTGCTCTCTAAATTTCTAGTCACTGATCTACCTTTCTTCACATTACTCAATCTGTTAGGCCTATGATATGCATTCATGGCCAAAGATTTCTTAAATCTTTTTTATGATTTGATACCTGAAATAAACTGCACAGACTTTTAGCACTCTACAGTGCAAAATAATCAAATCTTGATTACTTTTCAAGGCACCCGCTGAATTGCTGGGTTCTCTTGTGCATGGTTTCTGCTGAAATGATGAACCTGACATTTTGTACAAATATTCAAGCCCTGAAGAAAAAATTCTCTATTTTGCAGTCTTTAATGTTATGCTTAACATATTCACAAAGCACTCACAGCACATGATAATTCATTTCTTATATTTGTAGGGTTATGTTATCTACTCTGTTAGAAAGAAGCTAAAAAAGCAATACATGCATCTAAAAGGAACTCAAATTGAGAAACTGAAAAAGTCTGGTGTTGAGGTATATTACTCTTGACAAGATTTCCTCGCATTTGCTTTACTTAAAAATCAATTTTTAGTGATCAGAAACTGTTTTTCTGATTCATAATTATTTACATGTCAGATCACAGATACGATACTGTGCCCTGAGGTAGCCTTTACAGGAGATACAATGTCAGATTTTTTTCTGGATCCACGAAGTGCTGATGCCTTGCGCGCAAAAATTCTTATAACTGAAGTATTTTATCTTCTTGTTAGAATTTACATAATTGCTTTTTAGATAATCTTTCCCCTTTATTCCTTAGAAAGTAAATATTGATGAAGCCTATTTTCCCTTAGTTTTTGAAACTGTTGGGGCCCTGCAAGTATCCAAAAACGTCAAATTACATCCCTTCATGCTATGCTGTCCACCTAAATAATAATAATAATAATAATAATAATAATAAATAAATAAATAAATAAATAAATAAATAAATAAAATAAAAAAAAATTTATTAACAGAAATGACTTAAAATTACAAAATAAATAAAAAAAACTCCATGTAAGAATTGATTCAGTTGTTCAACATACAACCATTTAATTTCCTTTGTCAAATAGCATAAACATCAGATACTGGGATTGCTTATCACTTCCAAATATTTGGATAAAGGGACTCAGTACTTTCATCATGCTTACATCAATTTTGCGTCACCATGGTTTGAAATGTTTGGTTCAAGGCATATCTAATAATTTTGGAATTTTGGTTAATCTGCAAAAAGGGAAAAAAAATAAAAAAAATAAAAAAATGAACAACATGACATAGTAAAATGTTCATATTCCTATTTCTTCTTGTCGAGTTACAATGACATTATATTTGATGAATGCTCGTGAACAGCTGTGGAGTTACTGTAATTCTGGAAATAGTGGAATCCTAGTTCTTAACTGGGGAATATTATGTTTGGACAGGCAACATTTTTGGACGAAAGTGTCACTGTTGAGCACGCAAGAGAGCATGGCCATACCCATCTATTTGAGGTATTTGGATGTTTGAAATACTTGCCTCAGTTATATTGCTTTTGGCTTTGAAATACTTATAATGCAACATTTATCCTTTGACCATCAGAAATCAGTTGATGTTTTATATCAACTCTGATTATTGGAAGTGCAGATCATAGAACGTGCTAAATGGATTCGGAATAAAGCCATAGTATTGACTCATTTCTCATCCCGCTACGATATTGAGGTAATTACTGCAAAAAGTTGCCTTTTAGATCCCATTTTCCTTTTTATTTTTATTTTTCTTCGAATCTTTATTTCTTGCGTATGCTTGGTGGACCGGTTTATGTAGTGAGAAGCACGCTACTTAGTGCATTATGCATGCTCTCTGCAAATGTTTTATTAGATAACAAATAAAAGTGCGTATGCTGTCATTTTGTAATTGCAGGACATTCGACAAGCTCAGTCGAAATTGAAGTCTAAGGTTTCAGCTAAAGTGATTGCTCTAACGGAAGGCTTTAAATCAAAGTACTCATAGACAAAGTCTATGGTTGTCCATGGATTATGCCTTCTGGCCTGATTCCTTCCCTTTTCAGGGCTTGGAAAAGTGTGGATTTTCGAGTGCCACCATTATTATGGACAATTCAATTTCTTCAGGGAATTATGCATTGATCCTTGGAAGCAAGTTCACTGGATTTATGAGATTAATGAGAAGTTCTGCTTGTAGGGTTGCTATGTATGCATCATATAATTACATAAAAGTACTTCTTCTTCTTCTTCCCCTCTTTTTTTTTTTTTTTTTTTTTTTTTCTAAATGAAAATTTGGCGTTTAGCTACATTACAATATTTTCAAAACACTATCGAAGTAGTCCGACTTACGCTACGAACTTTTGACCTACCTAATTGGGACAAGTTTTCAACTTGAATAATGCTGATTAGCACTCGTTTAAGCGATGAAGAAGTCTCAGGTCTTTGAAATGGTCAATATTGTAGAATGCGCAGGTTTAGAGCTAGAAACCTACAAAAGAATTGAGCGGAGACAAAATTAATTAAATTTATTAATTAGTAGAAATTATCAAAATAGTCAATTTTTGATTTTACATTTATAAAAATGTCACTTTTTTAAAATCTTTGCAAGATTGTTAATTTTGAATATTTTTGCTTCTCTAGATAATTTAAATACCTTATACGTCCTTCATTAAAAACTAATTTGACTAGATGGAAAAATAGTTCAAAAGATTTTAAAATATCATATCAAATGCTTTAATCATATTTGTGTGTGTGTGTGTGAAAATTAAAAAGGTAAAAATTCTTTCATTCTCTCTCTTATTCCCTAAACCTAAACGACTCAATTTACTCTCTCATTTTCTCTCGTTCAAGGCCATTGAAGATGTTGAAACTCTCCATTTTTGTTCAGGCTTAAAGTCGAATGAATGTTAATAAGTCCACCGTCGACGAAGATCAACATTAATCTCTTGAAGCTTTCTTTTTTCTTTCCTTTTGCATTCGTTGGTCTATTCTCCTTTGATTTTTCAAATTTACGGGTATTTATATTTTTATTCTTCACAATTTTTGCTCTGGGTTGGTACAATATCTACTTTTCTTTTATTTTTGTTGTCTATTTTTCTAGTTCTACGAAAATGTTAACATTATGGTTTGTGTAAGTTATCTATGAATTTATTTTTTTATAATTATGTTTTGAGTAATTAGCACAAAACGTCCCTACCTTTCGATGTTTTTGTGGAAAAGGTCCTTACCTTTCGTTTTTTGACGAATTACACTCTCATCTTTACCTTTTTTTTTGCGCAAAACGTCCTTCTGTCAACTCTCCGTTAAAATGCTCCATTAAATCAAAGGGTATTTAGTACAAAAGGTCCCTACTTTTCAATATTATTGTGCAAGACGTCCACACCTTTCATTTTTTTAGCATAATTAGCACAAAAGGTCCCTACATTTTCAATGTTATTGTACAAAACGTCCATACCTTTCATTTTTTAAAGCATTTTCACCCCTACCTTTCACCTTTCATTGCGCAAAAGGTCATTTTCATTTATTTTTCAATAAATGACGATTTTACCCTCATATTCAAATAAAACAAAGAAAAAAGATAAATTATCAACTACAATTATAGTCCTTAAATTTTTTAAAAATTACAAAGAAATCATAAATTCTCAACCCCACCACTTTCACAACCTATCAAGTTGCCAACTATAAATCCACATAACACCACCTTTCGGCCACCATGCCCACCGGACTCCACCATCGTAAATGTGGTTGTTTCGGACAGATTGATGACCAATACTATGGAGGAGGATATTCGGGAGAGTGAGGCGAGGCTGGTGGTGGTGGAGTCCGATAAGTGTTGTGGCCGAAAGGTAGTGCTATATGGATCTATAGGTGATGGCTTGATGGGGTTGTGAAAGTGGCGGTAGTAGAGAATTTATGACTTATCTACAATGTTTTGAAAGATTTAGGACTATATTGCAATTAATTATTTATTTTTCTTTTCTTTTCTTTTCTTTTTGTTTTATTTGAATAGGAGGGTAAAATCGTCATTTTATTGAAAAAATGGATAAAAAGGACTGTTTGCGCAATAAAAGGTAAAAAGTGGGGTGAAAGTGCTAAAATTGAAAGGTAGTGACATTTTGCATAATAATATTGAAAGGTATGGACTTTTTGTGCTAATTATGCTAAAAAAATGAAAGGTATAGACGTTTTGCATAATAATATTGAAAGGTAGGGACCTTTTGTGCTAATTACCCTTTTTATTTAACGAAACATTTTAACGGAGAGTTGACGGAATGACGTTTTGAGCAAAAAAAATGTAAAGGTGAGGGTATAATCCGCCAAAAAAGAAAGGTAGGGACCTTTTTTCACAAAAATATTGAAAGGTAGGGACGTTTTGTGCTAATTACCCTTATGTTTTTCACTTTTCTTTAATGTAAATAATGGTTATTGGTCATTATTAAGCAAATTGAGTTTGGGTTTAATTTTTGAGTTTGTGAAATGAGCAAAGATTGAACTGGGTAAATTCTAGTCAACATGTACAAATAAGCTTGGTTAAGTGTATCTTTATATGATTATTCAGGGTTATTTGAATATTGTTTTAAGTGTTAAATTGTTTTATTTTCATTCTTGAAATTGTCTTTACATTTACATATAAAACTTATGGCTGAGTATATGAAAAGTTGTGCTATTTGAAGCTATAAGTATAACACATCATGTTTGTCATAACTTGACCCTTCATGTCTTGAAAAATCAATATGAATGTGAATGTAAATGTCAATTTCGACAATAACGAAATCATCTATCAAGACGAACTGTCGTTCTTGACAATTAGGTTTTAAAATTCTCGATAGTTGACCCACTTATCTCGACAGTTGGTTGCAGAAGTGAAATTTTGTTAAACTTCCCTTTTAAGTGTGATTTTAGGGGTTGAAATGTATAATATATCATCTGAGCACCATTATTACCTCATGAAATATTAACATAATAGTTATGAATCCATTTGTATAGATAAACTGTCATTTTAGATAGAGAAGTCACCAACCCAAATGGTGCTTGCCTGGACTACCGGAGGGTCCATCGGCTAGCTTCGTAAACGAGGAGATTGGTATGTATATCACTTTAATTTAAAAATGCATTTGTCTCGTTGTTTGGAGTTTTTATCTTTATAATTTCAAATATGATTGTTTCGTATGAAAATACCAACCTGAAAGTTGGTAGCCCAAATTATCGAAAGGTTCATTGACTAGTAGGGTAAATGAGGCAATTGGTACGTGTTACTACTTTCAGTTTGAAAAAAAATTACTCAACTGTTTTGATTTTTAAACCTTGACATTTGAAATTTGATTATTTCGTGTGAAGGTGTCGACCCGTCGACCCGAAAGGTATATGATCGGACAGTCGCAAAGTTCCCTATGCTTGTGGCAGACAGTAAGTTCCATAATGAGGTAGTTATACAATGTCAAATTCTTATATTTTACGTTAAATATGTTTAGTTGAAGACAAATGTATCATTTTGACGTTTTACTTCAAATCTTGGTAGAATTTGTAATTTTCTTTCATTATTAAAATTTGGTAATTAATACGACACATTGATTTACCATTGGCATCAACCATACCTGTTCAAGGTGACGATGACGTTAATGCAAATATGCAACGATCGACGAGTGTTCGAGTGCCTGCTGCATCGACTAAGACTCCATTCACGAGGGGGAGCAGATAGAAAGTCAACCAACGTTAAATCAAGCAATATATCAAATACATTGTAAAAATTAACTAGGAAAATAGTCACATATTCTTAAGGATAACATAACTGTTATTTAAAGTAGTTAATGACGTGATAGTACTTTTGGATGTGTTTATTTCATAATAGAAACATATCGTGATAGTACTTTGTGTAACTTTTTATTTTAAAATATTTTACAGTTTCTATTAGTGATGCGCACAAATATTTTAATTTGCTGTAATCGTCACTTAAACGTTGTGTGCTCCTAGGTGAAATTCAATGGTAACATAGCTAAATTTGTTAATTTTGCAACTATTTATACTTATATGTAGACTATATTTATGGTCTCTAATTTCTGTTAGGGATTCACATAATAATGTATGTACATAATGGTGTGTATCTAAATTTCTGTTATGTTGAAATTTTCAGTGTACATTATGAATTTGCAATGAACTGTCGAAAATTATTCATAGAATTTGTCGTGACCGATTGTTGAACTGTCAGCAAGTAATAAAATATGTTGTAAACTACTATGCCCGTAGTTAATATTTCTACATACTAATGCCTACAACTAATTTTGTTTAATTAATTGTTTGTTCATCAAGTGTGAACATAGAATAATGGCTTATCCAAATTCTCATCTAATGGTGTATCCCCAACATCAAAAATTAATATTTTTGGTACATTATCATTTGAGACACTTTGCATTTGATCAACCTTATATGCTGTGTTGATTATATGTAGGGTGAATGCTGTTATCTTTGTGATATGAGAACTTATCATTTTATCATTCATCATTTTCTTTGTCGTTTATTTACATTGTACACGTTTCAATGTTCCCTAATAATAAAGTATACATTCTTTCGGCAAGTGCAACATTTAAGATAAAAAAAGTATTCAGGATCATTGATTACCAATAGCTACAAAATAAAACTTTATGATAAAACTGTACTCATGATTTGAGATTCATATTCTGATGATGAAAGTGGGAAGAAGGTTCAAATGTCGACGACGAATAAAATGGGTAGCTATAAAATGTAGTTGTGTAATAAGTTATGTATAGTTTATCTTTTTAAGGGATAAATTTGGTAATGTCTTTACCTAAACTTTAGCATGGGCATGTTCCTTATGCCTCTTGCGTGTAGTTTTTTGTATAATTCGGACCAAGTGTTGAGAATGACAGAAATAATCTATCGGGAACGCAGATGAACTGTCAGGCTGTCATGCAATATATTGTTTAAGGATCTGTATTTACTTGTGAAGTTGAACATGTATTTGCCTCTCTACAAACTATGTGGGAATAATAATAACGATGTAAGCTGAAGATAGCAATGTAAGTTGAGAATGTGTTGGAAAACACCGTAAGGGTTAAAATAAATTTATGCAAGATATGTATGCTCCAATGAAATCAATAAATTATAAGCATGATAAAAAGGAATAAAAATAACAAAAACGATAAATTGTTGATTTTTTTTTATGTACAAAAATACTCCACCTCTAATATTGTAATAAATAATTTAATCCAATTTTGTAATTGTCATCCTCATTTTCTCCATAGTAATACGATTTAACATTGGTAGTGTTTATCATTCATACATTAAGTGAGTCATCTATTTACAACTTACGAATAAGGTATTTGGTGAGGATTAAAATTAGATTTTTTTAATGGATTCTGATAGCAGTTTCTGAATGGTGTGATTGAATTATTTTCAACAGTAGTAGAGTTCAACAATGACAACATAAGGAGCAATAATGGTCGCAAATGATAATGACAACAAAATGATAATATAACTTGATAATGTACAACACAGTAGGGAAGCATTTGACATACAATGTCAACAACAACATCAAGCGGTTATTTAAAAAACTTATACTACATCGGGGGTTGAACAAACTTTCCCCCTATACGACACGATGAATCTCAAGTGATGACTCATACCTGAAATGTTAGGATTGCAAATGTGAGAATTTTGCATATTCCATATGTCGATATTTAATACCATCAAATTGGAGTTTTCGAATATTTGGATCCATACAATAGCAGAAAGGGAAATAAAGGATTTCAACAGTTTTCAAGTGTCAAGGTTGATAGTTAAATCTCTATCCCGACAGTTATTAAATGTTGAGTACGATAGTTTAGACGTCTAAACCGACGATTTCGATTTTTTAATTCAACAGTTGAAGTGCTATAAATTTGGGTGTAGCTTGAAAATCTTGTACTTGGTTCTTTGGAAGAAGTTATGAAAGACACTAATGGTGATAATCAATTCTCGAATAGAACACACAATATCTTCCCAAAACCAAATAAGGAATAACTCAATACTTCATTTAAATAACTAATAACTCAATACTTCACATCAATATGAGGGTATTTTTCCTTTAAAAAATATATCAAAAATAAAACACATCAATGAATAAGGGATTTAATAAGTTCAAATAAATATGATCATGCTGTACTAAATATTTAAATCAAGCATTTTATGAGATGAAAATATAAACAATTTCTAATAGCTCACATTTGAGATGGATGATCAATCCAATAGTTTTCCATTCTTAATGATGGAGTGAATAGGATGAAGAAGGAGAAGGGTTTGAATCTTACGTATTTTGTGTGTTTTCTTGAACTTTTCACCCCACTTTTTTAACAAAAATTCAATTTTGTATATAGAATAATAATCTATTTCATTGTTTAAAATATAGAAAACAAATCATCACATCAAATCATTAATTACATTCAATGGTGGGGGCACTCAAGGTTGAGATTTAACCTTTATTAATTACATTCAAATCAAGTATTTATTACTCCTAAAAAGGTGTGACAAAGGGTAAAATGGACCTTTTGCAACAAAAAGTGACATTTTTGCAAGAATTTGGAGCAAATAGGAATTTTAGGAGAACTTTCAAATTTGGTGACATTTATGAAAATTCTCCAATTACTTATTAAAATTGACTTGTGGTAAAAGCTTTTACACACTGTAAAATTGGTTACAAGCATTTAACTTTAATTACGATAATTAAAAAGACAAACATATAAAATTAAAAGCATGTAAAATGTTGATTTTTCATTGGTTGTGCTACTTATAATAATGGTTTACATATAAATGATATGGTGAGATATAATTAAATCAAATTTTTTTCAACAACAACAACAACAATAATAATAAATTCTCTACTATCTTTTTGACACTTTATCTGTATGTAAACCATTATGTACAAGTAGCATTACTCTATTAGTTATTATACACTTCTGAAGGGAATTGATTTGTTTAGGCTGCTACCAGTTTGGTTAATTCCCTTTCTACTGCATTCTTTAGAAAGCTGCCTTCTTCCAACACCATTTGAACGGGCAAGAACCCTAATCCATTTGCTATTCCTAACTTCATTTTCTTGCTCTCTTCCTTGAATTCTTTCAATTCCACTGTCCCATTCAAGTCATTATCAAACTGCACAAGCATTGCAAAGACACACCTCGTCAAGATCAGTCTTGACATCAAAACCATAGTGGCATTCGAAAACTCCTGAACTCCACAACTCAGCCAACATCTCGTCATATAAAAGTAGGCAATCGTTGTTTGTATCGAGTTTCAAAAAGCGGCCTTGAATGGACTCATCGAAACCTTCTTCGTCATGCACAAATTTCACAATGGTGGCACCATCCAACACTTTTACACTCATTTTTTGTGTGATAATAAGAATGTTTGGGGATATTGACGTTTGACACCAACAAATGCAATGCAGGATCAAAATTATTTAACTTCTTGTCTGGATGTTGAATCTTGCTATTAAGTATACATATATTCTATGTCATACGTATTAAATACCTTTAGCCTCTTGTTTATTCTAAGCCCTTAGAATTTGAATTCCCCTAGCCTTTTCCTTAATCAAGGAATGGTCTATGCCTCTTAGAAACAAGATTATACTCGGACCAGCCCCCCCCGGGCACATCCTAACTAGCAAAGATGAGTGCGCTTCAAGGCTGGCAGATCAGAGATCGTGAGTTCGATTCTTGGAAGGCTCTTGGAAGACAGATATTCTCCTGAAAGGCATGATTTATCCTGAAAAGCAGGAGCTCTACTGGCAAGGTGCAAAGATGGGAAACGACTTGCTTTGCACTTTCGCAGATCAGTTGGGGGGGCTCTTGAGCACTGGTCAGTATGAGACACAACTTGCGATTTAACCTGTCTGCAGTTTGAGGGGCCAAGGTGTAGACTCCAGGATTTAGTCACTGTAAGGTGGATACCTAGATATCAAAAAAAAAAAAAAAAGATTATACTCGGACCATTTGTGTATCCACCACCCCATCCCACCCCACCACCCACACGACCCTACCATTGCATTTATATTTTGTGGGCAACCAAAAAAGTCTACGAGATTTATCGACCCCTCTTGTTGGTGGCAATCTATTGTATTGGTTAAACACAGGTTTTGATTCTAGCATAGTTAATTACGGAAAATTATAGTTGGGGTCCCCAATTGGAAATGTAGCAAGATAGGACCTCAATTATTATTATTTTCTTTTTCTCTTAATAAGATAGGCTGAAATCCCTATTTTTCTGCTGAACTTGAGATTGCGAATGTAAGTTCTGATTTGGATGAGGGAAGACTAACCCTTGTTTGAGCTACATTATTTTCATAAGAATACATTTTTTGAATAGTGTATTGATAAAAAATGTGTGATTAAATAATAAGAAAAAGTTTGGAATTTACGTATAATCTTATTTTATTGAAGAATGTGTGGTTGAAATGATGTCAAATCACTGTTGAAAAATACATTTTTCAAAAAGAATGTGGGTCAAACAGGGTGTAAATTTTGTTAAAATTATGAAATTCAGGTTTTTCTTAAAATTATAATGTGGATTTTATTTTATTTTTAAATGTTCGGAGTTGTTTACAAACAATGTAAATTATAAATATAGGATAGATGATATTTATGAGTCCTACGAAATATATAGATAAAAATAATTGATTGATAAAATGAAATATCTCTATGAACAAGAAGTGCAATGAAAAGAGGCATCATTCGACTCAATTTCAAATGAATAAAATAATTTATAGAGCCATCAAACCCTAAATGAATTAAGCCCTTAATTGGCAGGGATTAAAATTTCTAAGTCAAAGTCAACAATTAATTTTAACCACATATGTCATAGAATTCGTAACTTCAATCATACATTTCATTAACTATTATCAAAATCTAATAAAATTTGATTGTAATCTCTATCAAACAGGAATTAAATATATATAAAACACAACAAATAGTAGAAATCCATCTTGTGTTGTATTCCCCATTGTTGGCTGACAAATGTGGTGGTGACATTAAAACCCCTGTTTGGTGATGATTTTTCAAGTAAAAAATCAATGTTTTGACTGTCTTCTTCAATTATGGGTGAGACTCACATTTCAAGCTAATGGTCAAAAAATTTATTTTCAAAATCAATACCAAACAAGCTTTAAATAAGTTTTAAATAAATAAAATGGTTCAAATTTTAATGATATTAGTGCCCTACGGGGTAAAGTTTGGTTGCCAATCTCGCCTAGTAGGTTACATTTATACATTAGTAATCTAACAAAATGTTTTCTCCACGTAGAATTTTTGGTTAAAAATGTATGATTGATCAACTTGGGGTATAACTAAAATGAGTTTTAAAACTTGATGAGGTAAATGAACTGATTAAAAGTACCATGATAATTAGTATAATTAGCCCAATTATAGAGTCCCTTTGCCTCAAGTGTTATGGAAATATCATAAAGTCTATGGGTGGACACAAAATGACCAAATTAAACTAGACCAAATCAGAACAAAAAATAAAAATAATAATGATTCTGGTGAATTATGTTGGAAAAAATGGGTGATTTATATATAGATAAATTATCAATTAACATGATAAAATAACAAATACAATTAATGCATAAACATGATAATATGATAACATTATAATTCAACAATAATATAAACAAAAGAAGGGTTATAAATGCAATATTTGGGAGTTAAGTCGAAGATACTGTCCTAAAGTCGTGTTGTCTACCTTTCGGATGGGTACTTTAGATATTACACAACTCCAAGATAAAACTTATATTGCTCACAGCTTATTCTCCTTCTACATGTATGATTATAAGGAGATAAATGAACGAGCCTTTCATTGAGTTACCGAAATGGAATAGTATATAAGTGTAGAGAAAATAATACTTCAAGTTGTTGTATTTTAGTTTTCAAGTTGTTTTTTCAGGTTATGTTTTTCATCTCAATAAAATCATTCCCTTTTATATGGATAAATAAATTTAACCCCCACACTTATGAGGATTAAGTCATCTAATAAATATGTTACATCATCATATTATTAATTTAATTTTGTATTAAATTGATATTAAAATAGAAACAACAAATTTAAAAGTATTAATTTAAAATTTCAAAACTTGAATTATTTATTTTCCAACAATCCCCCACAAGTTTTAAACTTTCAAAATAGCTAAATATATAATATATAGTGGTAACGTTATATTGTGTAATAAGTGTATGTGTCTTTTGTACTTGAACCTCACTTAGTAATAACAATTTTCATTTGAGAGAGCCATAGTAGACTAAGTCTTGAATTAGATCCCTTTAATCAAATTTCAATTGTTCCACACAATATGGATTTATGCTCTAGTTCATAGCGAGTAACGTTCTTAATGACCATATACTCTAATCTTGATTCTAGTAGAAGTCTATAGGAAAAGCCAAATCCAATAGCCATGGCCTCAAGTCCTCTAAGGGTATGTGTGATCCATACCTTTCGAGAATTGTCACCTCGATACTTATTCAGAGTTAAACATTTTCTAACATCACATTATTATAAACACTATCACCATAGGAATGAGCACAAGTAATAAAGTTCTATTATGAGTCACACAGTACGGGATTATTTTTACCACATTGAACCTTCTTCATGGGATCTTTAATCATAAAGGTTGGGTTACTCCCGAAAATGACTCCCTTTTGGGCTTAACCCATCCCCTTCGATGATTTATGTATATCCATCTCGGACTACAATTTATTCATGTCTCTCTTGAACAATAATTGATACCATAATACTTACAAGCTTTTATTCTCGGCCTGCAATATGCACACCTACAATGTTTTCTTAAAATTCAAGTGTCATTATCACATTTTTAAGTAGGACAAACAAATAAATTTTAGAAATTGACTTCTAGTAATATATTTGAGCTAATGCATCCATTAAGCTCTTGTATTTCACCTGCATGTCTACAATTTTATTTCAATGCTTTTCAAAAGTCATTTTAACAATAACGTATGTAAGGTGCATTTATTTGAAATTTTTAAAAACCCGCACATTCCAAAGATATCCAGCTTGAATATAGTGAATATACGATTTTACAATTTTTTTTTTCTTTTGGATCCAACATTGTGTGGAGATGGTTAATGCACATGTTTCCCACACTTTCATGATTTTCATCCACCAATAGATCCACAACTTATTAAACAAATTAGCAAAATATTATTTTCATAACAATAAATTATAACCAAATAATTGATTATATTTAGAATACCTTGCGAAATAGGAGTAACACTAATTGTGAATGAGATTAAAATACTACCACAAATCAAATTCACATTCTCATCTCATTTTACCTCATAGATTTAAGATATTTGCACTATGTCTTGGAGAAAAAGAAACATTTAAACCATATAGGTTACAATATAAATTATGAGTTTTTAATTATGTATTGAAAGACAATTAAAAAAGAAAACTGAAAATTAAAATCAATTTTAAGTTTTGAAAATTTTTAACTTAAGTTGCAACATTTATATAATGTTTAAAATATAAAACTTCTCTTTGAAACATTATTCTCATAACTTTTATTACCAATTGGTTAAAATAAAATTTAAAATGGATAGCAATTATGTTGTAGCATAATTTATTCAACAAGTTTCCATTTCCACCTATATGCATGTAGATCATTTTAGAATATCACTTATAAAATAATCAATTATTTACCTTAGCATTATTAAAACTTCTAACAAAAACCAATTTCACTGCAATCCTCATTGGATGTAGAATTATCAAAATTTTCACCTTTATTTATTTTGTTACGAAACTGTCCCACAATATATTGCACACAAAGCTGCAATACTCATTATTTATTAAAAAAAAAAAAAAGAGAGTAGAGAATAGATTGAAAAATCTTACTTCCTTTATAGCTCATAACTTTTTTCACAATTAACAATGACCATAGAATCGCAGCAATGGAGAAGTGTTGTCTTGCAGTTGGCTCGAAGATGCTTTTGATTGTTCCATAGGTTTCATACAATAACCAGCACGTGTCACATGTATTTCTTATCCATGTAAACGGCAACTAGATGCTATTGATATGCCTAAAACGCTTTTCAAAATGAGTAATGCTATTTGTAGTGAAAACTGTCAGTAGTCGCTCTGTGTGGCCTACACTTGGCAATTTGTTATTTGATATATAGATATGGTAGTTATTTTTTGAATTATACATCAAATAAAAAATTGCTAAGTATACGCTACATAGGACGATTGCTGATAGTTTTCACTGCCAATAGCATTATTCTTTCAAAATAAAAGGTTGCTTAATTATCAAAACCTACATCCATCAAGAATTAGAACATTGTATATATTGCAGTCAAAGAAGCATTACAACCCATCTTGTGGTAACAATACATTATTACTTGTGCCACTTATTCAAAATAAAGAAGAACGTAAATTCAATTAGTGGTTGTAATCAGGTATGAGAATAATCCAACATGTAAAATTGGAATAGTTACCAGATTGCACAAGGCGTATATAATTACAGAATTAATCTCCTTATATATGAAAGGTAACTAAATTCCGTGTCAAATAACAAAAAGCAGAATTTACTTGTAATATCAAACTCGCAGAAAAGATCCGATTGAGAAAGGAATTTATAATTGGACTCAAGCAATTTTGCCATTTATATAGAAACAAGAAGATTGCAAGGAAATTTCATTAAACTACAAAGTGAAATGATCAATCCTATAATAGGATTGCGTCATTTGTTATCTAACAAAGAAGAATGTTTTTATTTTCTCTATCATTAGAACAAGTTGAAATAAAATATAAAACATGGATGATTGTGTACTAATTAGCCTACTTGGCCAACCCACCCAAACTATATAATCAAGTGGACACGTTCACATTTTTTTTATTATTATTTGAAGATATGTATACTTTAACCTATAGTTTATCCTTTTAAAATATTTATAATTATTAAGTGCATGCATATTCATTCTCAAATTCATTTATATAATACTACTATATAAAAAGGACAATGTTTTACTACTGTAAAAAGAACAGTAGATTCTTCCATTTTGTCTCACTGTAACCTTTTTTTTTTAATTGAGAGAAAGCAACGACGTTGTTTATCTTATGTGTTTGATACAGTGACTTTGTTGTTTTTTCTCAATTTACGCGGCGTGAAGAATTATGTCATAGAGCCCTCTTTACTCTTTCTCCATTTTTACACGCTACAGTCATGCCTCTCTATTTCTCCACACTAATTCAAGAGCAAAAGTGTGAATTCCATAAATATATGATTGAAAATATGTTTGAAGAAAAATAAATTTTAAAAAATGAAGACCAAACATGTTAACAAATGAATATATTTATTTTTCGAAAAATAAGTTTTTATTACCATTGTATTTTTATCGTGAAATAATTCTAATCTTAATATGTTAGATTGTGCTTAAAAATTACATAATTTATCAAATATAATTTTTAAAATTAATTTTTATAAAGTAATATGTTTTTATGAATTTATTTTTTTAGTAAAATAATGTTATGGAGGTTCAAGCATGAGCCTCTGTTATTCCGGAGGCTCAAGCATGTTATTCCGGATGCTCATGCTTGAGCCTCCAGAATTCTGGAGGCCTCCATGTTGAGCCTCCATAACATATTATTTTTTAAAATTAATAAAAAATTTATATTTTTTAGTATTATTATATTTCACCTTCAAAAAAATCATAAAAACATATTATTTTATAAAAATTAATTTTAAAAATTATATTTGGTAGATTATCAAATTTTGAAACACAATCTAACATATTAAAATTAGAATCATTTCATGATAAAAATGAAATGGTAATAAAAGTTCATTTCTCGAAAAATAAATATATTTCATATAATTATGGAATTCACACTTTTGCTCTTGAATTAACTCACTCAATAAATTATTATTTAAACGGTTCGTAAACATTTTGATTGATATTATTTTTTGGTCATCCAAATGGTTATTATATACCTTTTACGTACATATATAAAAATAATATTTTTATTTAAATTTACTTATGTACTCAAAAATGAACTTTCTAAAGATATATAGTTGATAGCGGGAGAAAATGACGAAAGAGATAATGTAGAGAAATAGAGAAGCATGGTTGTAGCGTGTAAAAATGGAGAAAGAGTAAGCCTCCATTATTTTATGTATTTTTATTTTAAGAATATTAAAAAAATTAAGTTGATTAAATGAAATTAAATTATTATACTGAGAGCCAACGAAAAAATCAGAAAGTAAAAAAATGCACGTTGAGGAGCACACATGAGCCTCCATATTATGGAGGCTTTATCTTCTCCATAAAGCCTCCGTATTATGGAGGCTTTGCTCCATAATATGGAGGCCTTGTCTCCATAATATATATATATTTTTTAATATATACTAAATTATTATTTTTTAAATATTGTTAGCATGATGTGTGTGTGGAAAAATATTTGTCAATCACCATAAACAAAATTCTTCACAAAATGCAAAAAAATAAAAATGCATAATAAATCTTCTTATTACGCAAATAAAATTACAATAATTTTTTTTTTACAAATAACATAAAAAATCATTTTTATTTTCAACAAAAAAACATATTTAAAAATTAGCAATTTCATAACAAATTTTTTTTTAAAAAAAATTCGGAAATACAATTATAAAAAAGGAAACAATATTGAATTAAAACATTTAATACTTAAGAAATTCAATATTAAATAAATTTTATACATTTATAACAAATTATAAATCCATATATGCAGCTTACCGTATATGTTGCCTACCGTATTTGCAATTTGCCGTATTTTTATATATCGATTTTTACATTTACAAATACCGAGAATGCAGAATATCGTACATTCACTTACCAAACCGAATTTCAAAAATTTTTCCACATTTTTATTTTTTCAATATAAGCATAAAATAAATATTAAATATATATGAAACACAAAATATAAATACATATGAATATGGTGCCGAGAGAAATCAGTATCGTAGTTTTACGTTACAACTAATTTTTTTTTCAATTTAAAATTCTTTTTAATTATTTTCTCTTCAAATTTTTTACTTATAAGTAATTTTTTGTAAAAAATTTTCTGTCTTATATTATCTTTATTTTTAAATTTTTTGGGAGGTATGGAAATTGCGTGTTGCAGTGTTTTCTTACAGTGTAAATATTTTTTAATTAAAATTGAAAAAATTAAGTTTTTTCATAAAAAAAAAATTAAAAAGTATTTTAAATCGAAAAAAATATTTATAATATGAATAAAACAAATAAAAAATAAATAAATGAGGAAAAAAATATAAAACGAAAAAGAAATCTCCATGTATCCTGCGCTAATGTAATGAACCAAACGATTAGAATTTACCAAATATTTCGAATCTTCAACCAATTTTAAAAAATTTATAGTTTTAACGCTAATAAAAATACAATAAATACAAAACTCGTGCAACGCACGTGTCAAAGAACAGTAATATACAAATCTTATATGGTGCAATTTTCAAAACCCATAAAGTAATATAAATGTTATCATAGGAGTTACACATGTTTAAATGTGTAATAATAATATAATTACACGAGTTTCATAGCTTACAAACACAATTGAAGGTCACACTTAATCATCACAAATCTATGCACAAATCACATACCAAGAATTGTCTGCATACAAATTACAAACATGACTTTAAATTGTTGGAAAAAATGGGTGATCTGTGTATAGATGAATTATCAATTAACACAATAAAATAAAAAATACAATTATTGCATAAACATGTAATACGATAACATTATAATTCAACATGATATAAACATAAAAAGAGAAGGGTTAGAAATGCAAGCTTTAGGAGTCACGTCGAAAATACTATCCTAAAGTCATGTTGCCTCCCTTTCGTGTGGATACTTTCGATATTACACGGCTCCAAGATACAACTTATATTGCTCACAACTTGTTCTCTTCCTATGGGCACAACCATAGAAATATAAATGAACAAGCATCTTTTCGAGTTGTCAAAATAGTATAGTGTACAAGATTAGATAGAATAATACTTCAAGTTGTGTTTTCATGTTATGTTTTTCATCTCTATGAAAATCATTCTCTTTTATGGGGATAAATAAATTTAACCCCTACACTTATGAGAATTAAGTCATTTAACATGTATGTTACATTATAATATTATTAATTTAATTTTATATTAAATTGATATTAAAATAGAAACAACACATTTAAAAGTATTAATTTGAAAATTTAAAACTTAAATTATTTATTTTCCAACAAATTATAATTCACAAAAAAAAAAAATTCAAAATTCAATTGAAAATCGGAAAGGTCATGGACCTTTGGTTACCCATTTTTCAATGTGGACATTGGAGACCTAGACACTAATTTATTTTTCATTTTCTCTCATTTTCAATTATACATCGACTCCCACATGGAAATCAACAACTATTGCCAGTCGTTTACAGTCGATCTCAACTGTAATTGCCACATGGATTTCTAAAATTGAAGTTTAAACTTTCTACTTTTCTTTTTCAAATGTTCTCTCTCTTCTTTTTTTTCCTCAATCAGTAGTGAAACTAGAATCAAACCAAAAAAATCAGAACAAAATGATTCGGTTCCATATCTTAAAAAAAAAAAAGGCTTTTTAATCAAAAAAATCATTGGTTCACAATTCGGTTCAATTCTCCTGGAACCAGAATCAAATGAAACAATATCCACCCCCAATAAAGTCTAGGCTTTGATTTTGACCACTCGGGGAGTCGTAATATATCGACTCAAGAAACAATGTCTTGTTAATTGTCAAAAATGAAGAAACCAATATATTCTGCCATTGGAATAGCAAGAAAAGTTTTCCAAAAATTATTTTGTTCACTAAATCCAAATAAAAAGTGTGCTTATTGCATTCGAATTCCCGTAGATCGTTGGACGAACCAACAGATATAGGAGAACCCATTCGATCACTCACATAGTTTGAACTACTAGAACATAGCCTAATTTAGTCCAAGTCATCTAGTAGCAAGCACTAACATCTACCACAAGGTAAACCACCACCTTTTAGGCTAATCATTCTATCATCGAAGATGACGATAGACAACAACTCCCCTGACACAGCTTACAAGTATGCTTGATGACCATTTCCTTCACTTGAAGACAACAAGAAAATAGATGGGGAGGGGGGTTTTCGTGCAAAATCGAATGTTAGGTGGATAAAATGGGAAGCCAAGACTTGTAAATAGAGCTGGACAAAACTCTCAAATCAAACCCGAAATTCTTCTCAAACTAAATACTCGAAAGGGTATTTGAATCGAGAACCGACGAATACGGTTCGTTTCTCGGTTCTAGACCAAGAACCGAATAAAAACTGAATCTTTCTAATTTTTTTTATATTGAAAAAATCAAATTATTTAAATTTTTTTTAAACAAAGTAACTAATTATGTGATTGATTGATACTCTATCTCCCAATCCCTTGCCTAACTAGTTTGACCTAACCAAACCAATTCCTAAATCCAATTTTTTGACCCAATTGATAATTAAATCAAATAGTTAGTCAGTATTAATATTATTTAAAAATATTTTATCTCTATGACTTCTAATCCAAGATTTTTTTTTTTTTAATGTAGACTTGAAGGCTGAAGCAAATAAATTATTGATATGAATCGTCAATATTTTAATATTAGTATCCACTTTTTGATATTTGTATATGACTATATGTTGGTAAATTAATCTTATTGGACAACTTGTTATTTATATATTTTTTTATTGGACTTCATTAATTTGTAAAAACTATAATTGAATATGTTATTAGTTGTATTTATATAGTATTGTTGTAAATATTTAAAATGTAATTATGGTATGGAACCGAACCGAACGGGACCATGTCCGCCTCTACTTGTAAACAAGCAAACTCAGCAATATATTAACGGGAAGAAATTATCAAACTTGCAACCAAATCTGATAGAATGGTAGTCTTCTAGGAATACGAATGGAGCTCGCTCATGCATAGAAGAGATTAATTTAGGTTATACCCGGAAAGTGGAGTAGATCTCTCGGACATCATCTCTGATTACGACTACTTTCGTGTTAATGCAAAATTGATGGGAAAGTTTCCACCAAGAAAAAGATGCCGGAACCTAGTCACTCAGTTGCATCACAAGCTGCAATTGATTGGGAAAAGTTCCAGAGGGTTCAAAAGCTGCTCCATAGTTACTCTCCAATTTCACACTGATATATTGGAGAATGAACAGCAGGAGATTAAGATAAACTACTTCAGACCTGACCCAGATGGATGATTCGGTTCAAAATCCCCAAGAACAAAGACTGGAAGCTGGTTCGAGGTAGAGTCCCTCTTGAATCTTGTTTCTCGTGGCAAACTTAAAGGCAACCTATCTTGGCCATCTCTCGAACTTGGGCCTGTCTCAGTCTTCAAACCATCTCTAATTGGAGCGGTCAAAAGTGGGCCGCCAAAGAAGATGGACTCCCCGGTGTACATTAGCTTCTCCGACTGCCGGACAGGAGGCTTTATAGCAGGCAGCTGCAAAGACTCCCGAGGTAGAACTGCAGGTCTCTTATCAATATTACTTAGCGCAGTATTTGGGTTTGATACTCCTGCTTGTAAAGATGATTTTCTCCGGGATTCTGAAGCTGACACTGGAACAGAGATGTACCTTCCAGCTTCTTGGTCCCAAACAACAGATGTCCTTTTAACATCTCTGAGGAGAGAAGCAGTTGGACCCAGACCCGCAGCCAGAGCAGGAGCAGGAGCCGGAGCCGGAGCCGGAGCCGGAGCCGGAGCAGGAACAGCAGGAGCAGGAGCAGGAGCAGGAGCAGGAGCAGAGAGTAGTAATGGATCCATAGTGCTACTCTTTTGCATGATATTTTCATCGAACCCTGATGAAGTGTGCAACACTGGAGGACTATTACTCGGGAAAACGGTTCTTGAGGTTAAAGGTCGATCAGGAACCACACCGGCTGGTGCTGAATTAGTGGCAACAAAGTGTCTCAAACCATGAGCTTGAGGAAGGGGACTTAGCATGACTGATTCATGAACATGGCTGGGACTGCTGAAGCTACTCACACTTTGAGTGCCAGTTTCATATTCATCACGGCTGCCTTGACTCAGGGCATGAAAATTTCGCGGAGGAGAGAGTTTCAAATCGTTTCTGAAATTTTTGTTTCCTCCAATTTCGGTGCTTACACTGCTTCTAACACTCGCATTCTCGCTGGAACTTAATTCAGAATCTGGTAAGCGTTTGTTATCAACAGGACGCAATACAGAGGACGATGCCCTCGCTTTTGCAGCTGCTTTTATAGCTTCATTGGAATCTAGTTTTGCAAGTTTCCATGCACTTCTACGAACCTGTCTTTTCAGTGCTTTATTTCCCTTCTCACCAAATCCAGCAGCATCTGGATCAACTGTTGACCGTACCATTCCAGGTCCCAGCTGAGGTGCAACTTCTTCCTGATATTCACGGTTAAGATGCAGAGTGAACAATTATGAAATAATCTAGGGTTTGAGATGAGTTGAGAGTAAATAATCACGAGAGGCAAAGGAAATACATTTTATTGAATGAAGGATAGCAGAATTAAAGAAAAATAATGGGAATTGTAAAACTATTTGTCAAGAGATTAATTACAGGAGCCAAAATTTTCTTTATTTTTTCCTCAAATTGAAATGGTGAAAAGCTCATGGCCAGAAAGCATCAGTAAGAAATTGGACAGCAATTTGTTGAAAATAAAGTTGAAGCTTCCGGAGAATTTCAATCTTTTGCAAACATTCCATTTGACAAGAATTCACAAAGCAGAAACTTACAAGATAACTGTGTGTGTTTTAGATTGATCAAAGAACCACTGCATTATGAAAATCTGACCGGCAGAACGACTGCATTATGATCAGTTTAAAGTAGTATTCTGTACTATACTGTCGATTCTTCCATAAGAAGAACCATTTTGGAAAAGGCATTAAACATAAACAAGTCTGACAGTGTATAAACAAGCAGGTGAGAATTGTCAGTGTTCAGCCAAAAAATTTGTAATTAAATAAACTCCAGCCAGGTGCACAAGTCAGAGGTAAGTAAAAAAACCAAACAGCTACATATGGAGCATCTTTCGCTTAGCTTAAAAAGTTAACTATAAGTAAGCAAGTTTTAAAGTATATAATTGGATTTATTGATCAAAACTTGAAATAAACTACTTATTCTAACATTAACATAAGAGTTACTCTCAAATTAAGTTCTTACTTTCCAGACATGTTTAGAAACAAAAAATCAATCAAAAAAAAATCATTAAAGCTGCTGTAACATACTCTTTCCCATAACTTCTCATAACAGAACTATTTAAGCTTCGCCAAACACATTCATAATTCTGTATATCCATAAACAGCTTCTAGCATGTCTTATCTAACCAGAAAGTAAAACTTAAGTTCACCTGATAATCAACAAACACCCTAGGAGGGGTGCACCATGCTCCTTTATACTGCAGGCCCATTGAACTTCCACCACTGAAGCCAGTAGTAGCAGACCCAGACGGAGAATATATTATATTAGGGAGTTCCAAATCCATAGAAGCACCAGCAGGTGCCTCGCTCATGGCCCTCATTGCCACAACATATTCATAAGTTGTAATTCCCTGATACAACACAGCAAGTTATATGATCACCTGAATTTAGAATCCTCCATTCCAGGTATCTCTTTCAAAACAATAGATCCCCTTAAAGAATTTATTACAAATTCAAAAGCAACATTCCACTGTAAAAGTATTTGAAGATTGTAAACTGTACTCCTAATTCATTAGAAATTATATATAGATTGGCAAATCATAGAGAAAATAGAACTCAAGGTACATACCTTTCTAATTAGTATCATGTGGAAAAAGAAAAGTTCAGCCAAGGGCATGCAAGCCAACAAAGACACTGCTGTACATACGATCTGCAGAACGGAATATTAATCATGATAAGAACTATTGGCATTATTAGTTAATGGGGAAAAAAAGAAAAAAAGGGGGGGAAACTAGCTTTGAAGTCATATTTGAAGGTAATATTACCACAACAGCTGCAAATGGAGACCTAGAGAAACCATTTCCTAGTCTATCAACTATTTCAGTCTCCATGCTCTTCTTATTAACGAAGCAACGAACTACAACTGCAATTCCAACTCCAGCTTCAATAACAAGCTGAGATAGAAAGAGATCAGAGTTCAGAGATCTAAAGCTTAACATCCATTCAGTCTATAGTTTCCCTCCAAACGTACCCATACAAGACTGATGGCCATTAGTGATATAAATGTTACATAGTTTTTTCGCCCAACACAGTTGTTCAGCCACTGGAATAATCAACACAATGAAGTTAGATTCCTTAATTTAAAGAATTACTATCTCAAATACCCGAAGACATGAAAGATGCATAATGTAAACCATACACATCAAGTACCCGACAATGGTGATCGAATCCATCCACACATTTGTCGCAACTTCTACAATGTTTACTGAACTTACCAACCTACAAAGTAGCAGATTTGGTTATGAGAGCCAAGATATATGAGTTAAGTTGAAAAAACAACATTGCATGGAAATTTCTGAACACAGGATACATAAGTACAAGAAATAATGACATAGAAACTGATATTTGTGTACGCATTTTATCACAAAGTCCTCTCGTTTTTTTTTTTCCCATCCATCTGCATAAGATTAGTACTTTCAGTCTAAAAGGAGTATACTTAATCCATTTAATAGAATCCATGGAGGAGGTTATTTAAAATTCATCGAAGAAGTTCCAATGCTAGAACATCAATGATTAAGAGAGTTTTACACGATCCAAAATATATGTAAAGAATCCAGTGTGTATTTTCTCAAGAAAGGTCACAACTGTGTATCAATTTCAAGAGACTTTATGAATCAAAACACAGTAGTTATGGTCTAACTCACAAAGTGTTAAATCATATGTTGAAAATACCCATTAGGGTGATAGGAAAAGGCTGAAGTCCACGTGTTGATAAGAAGATCTAAGAATATTGGGCAGTGTTGGACATCTATAGATATGAAATTAATGAGTTATCTGACTAATATTGGTTTTTCTGTAAATACTGTGAAACCCAGTGAAGAGGAGATCAGCCCAGTTCATAAGGCTCCAACTGCTGCTGGGTAAAGATAGGATTTACCACCCTGTAACCCATATGTGGAGAAGCGGTTTTCATCTTTCAAAACCACCGTACATGGTGGTCAAATCAATTAAGAGGTGTGTCAAGAGATCGCCAAGGCTTCTTAATATAGACCTTCTATGAACCGAAATAGGAAGCTTTGTAATCAACTAAAACAATCTCTAAAGCATACAAATCTCCCTGTAGCACCTAATTTCCAATCAATCTCTTTGTTTGATTTTCAAGGTTGGTTCGTTCACAGATCAATTCTGAGCACCATAATCAGTATGACTTCTACTCAGTTCAAGTCTTCAATCAATCCTGTCATATGTTATTCTTAAAGAAACAAAACATTGGTTGAGATAGAGAAAAAGACAGAGAGCCAACCATATACAAAAAATGTAAACTGCGACACAACTACCGATGTATTGTTTCTGATCAAGGCATACTGTTGAGTGCATGCATTAGTTCTACTTGCAACTAATATGACAACAATGTTGTATCATACGCTTGTTATGAGATAAAATATATTCACTCATGTTGGTTTACATAATTCAGATAACTTTGCCTTTTGAGACCTTTAAAATATTTCCTCTAATGGCTCTTGTTATACTGTTTTACTCAACTCTTTTTACCACTTTAGAATCTTGGACACCTTGACCAATAAGTGACTGTCACTAACTGTCTCTCTCTTACATAATTGATAAGTGAATATCGACCGAGCATGCATATTTCCAAGGCTGGACACTTTCTCAGTGAGAGAAACACATTTAGTATAGATTTTGAAGGTCTTAATCACATTCAATATAGATTTTCAAGGTCTTAATAAAAGGAAACAAAGCTAACAAGTGTAAACCACAAAACCAATGTCTATGCCAGCTCCTTTTTTGCAACTTTAAAGATGAGCTTAATGCAATAAAAAAGTTCTGTTATGAACACAGTATTAAACATCCCCTGAAGTAGAACAAAACTGCTGTAGAAAAGGTAAGAAAGCTGCTTTCAATAATGGCAGTCAACTTGGCACAGATATAAGACGTCGATCATAAACCATGTCTCTGAAGAAACACCACATGCTTAAAATGCCTGATAACCAATGGCAATACCAGCATTTTCTCCAATGGGTGGGATTGTTCGATGTAATTATTTTTCATTGGTCTTGTCTGATACCTTAATAAATTTTACAGGCTAGAGAATGCATTTCAGATTTGAGAATCAGCAAGGTGTTAAAATAATTTATCTTAGAATTAAGAAGTCTTCAGAGTATTATAATAAGAAAACAGTTATCAGTTTGAGTTCTATGTTTCATTGAAATGTTCATTGCGTACTGCGATCCATCTTCAAGAGTGATCAAATTATGAAAACTTTTAACATTCTTATATAAAAGTGGCTATGCTAATATTAAGAAGTAAGTATAAGCTGGACTTTATAAGGGGTGATTGCATCTCCAATGACATAATAGGGAAGTGAATATAACTTTTGGCTTCCTAACTTTCCTATATATAGAACATGAAGAAATACAGCTATTCCACACCATTCTGATCCTTTTTTCTTTTTTCCATTTTTTTTTTTTTTGGGTGGGGTTACACAGAATATTCCTCCAAAATTATGGCAAGATGACTTCCTCCTTGGAGATATAACTTGACTAGCGGTTCTCACAGACTCAACCGAACCGTTCTTACTCGAGTTAGCTCCTGCTCTAGAGCTTCTTGAAGCCGAGGATGAAGGTGAATGAGTCCCATTACTCATTTCATCAAATTTTATAGGCAGACCCTGTGCAAGCGATCCGTGCTTTTCCCTAGCTTTCTGTGTTAGCTCAGGATCAAATTTCGACATGATACCAGGATCTGCTGGGTTAATAGCAGTACACCGAACATAAAGAATGAAAACGAGGAGTGCCTGCATTGGTTAAACATCACAACATCTTAATTCTATACGTGTATATATCCAGAAAATAGAGTCATGGCTAACTCCGAAGATACACAGGCCAGTAAGCACCTTTCGAGTCAAAGTGTACAAAGTTGAAGACCCATGTAATGTAAGGTTTAAATAAAAATGAAAGCAGTAAAGACATGAGCAATATATAAATATCAATCACTGCTTAAAACTGTCAAAGAAATATTTTCAAGAGGTACATTACATGTCAATACGCTTTTGAAAAATCGTGTGTATGCATGACATGTCTGACATGTGTCGTGTCGGATACATGTGTCTCTGTCGATGTATCATAGCATACCTATATATCAAAAATTAGTATTATCAATTGTATTGTGGATATTACTATTATCTTCAGTGTTGTCTTCTTCTATTTAGTTGGATTATATAGTTTTTTCCTAATATGTGGGGACTGATCACTCTCCTGACTTGAGACCTATAGGACGGTAGCAGGTGCAAGATAAAAGCTAGGGTTGTACAGCTCCTCTATGAATACTGTTCTACCTGAAACATCAAAATTTCATATTTCGAAGATGGTTACCGTTTTACTATCTGTCTCTGTCAGTCTGTCTCTCTCTCTCTCTCCCCCCTTTTCTTCTAATGTTCTACTATTGTCGTCCTAGCTTTCAGCTTGGTCTCACAAAATAGTCGAACTCCCTTCTTTCATTCGCTCGAAGTGTCCCAAGTTTAAGGTTCTATGTCGAGCAGTATTTTGAAAAGAACTCAAGGCTTATGCTTTGAGGCGAGCCTCACATGAGGCCTTCATTAAGCGTCTCAAATCTTGACCAAATAATGGATCACAAATATTACAATTAAATCTGAATGAAATCTTTTGCGGATCTGCCCATAGTAATAGTGGTGATGCATTTGAATATGTGAGAACAGTTCACATCAATTAGACCAATTACACTTAATAGTCCCTGGTAGTTTTGAACTCTTCGCAAGTTAATTCACCTAGTGCCTCAGCCAGAAAGAAGTTGATTGGCTTACAACTAGCTCCAGTTCCCTGCTTCATTGTTCAAACGATCCTTTCATCATTTTGTTTCAATCGTCAGGACTATTCTCTACTCAAATTCAGTCATTTTTGTTCTCATCAATAAGTTCTTATTTTCAAATCTGTGCAAAGAATAGAATGTTGGTACTTGCAAGCCTTACAGAGTCAGCTGAATTTACATACCACTGGAGAATAGGCAGCAATGAGAGCATACTCCCAGATCTCGCCTCCAAGGAAAGGAGCAAAGAAAGCATAAAATGCAACCACTAAAATGCAAAACACAGTGATAGCAATAACCTGTTAAAGATAACGTCCAGGTTAAGTCAGTATTTTTAAGTGGATAAAATATAAAAAAGCAAATTCTCATGAGATCCAACATTAAAAAATCCAGTTATGTCACATTAGCGAAGTACCTTCATTAATTAATCACCAGTATTACGTTAAGGGACGAACATAAAATTATATGGCTGCAACTTAAACAGTTTCATCAAAGTATCAAGAGATAAAAAAAAAAAAAAATACACGTGCTGTTTCCACGTGATTAAGAAAACATGCAAAACTTCTCCCACCTTTGTCACACCCTAAAATAAATTAAATAATTTTAGTTTCACATTATTTTATTCGGAATCTTGTTTTCAATCTTAGTTATATTTATCTTATCCCTAATCTTTTGATATGCCATTTCCATTAATCTATTTAATTGATTGTGTTAAATTGGAATTCCCTATTTCCACAGCTCAGTCTCTACCAATTTGTCAACCATAAATCGAAGTAACATGCTGGGTATCTTAAAACTCGAAAAAGCAAAAAATAAATAAATAAAGAGCGAGAGAGAGAGAGAGCAGTTGAACCAGCTGGTCCTATCCGGTCTGATTTTTACAACATTGCAAATGATGCTAAATATTATCATTCTTTATATTATATAATAGAATCACCAAAGTCTACCCTAAGGTGGAGAAGTACAAGATAGAATATTGGTCAGATGATTGCTCTTTCAGTTAATGGAAATCTCCTTATGCATCATCCTATATGAATATAAAATTATTATATTTACCTACTTGTCCCATAAGTTATATCCTTGAAGATTTTTTTTTTTTTTTTTTTTTTTTTTTTTTTTTTTACCAATTTCACTTTTCTTCATAATTTGGATCCAGCAACTACTCCTCCATAAGCTAATACCCCAGCAAAATAGCCCACCGTTGTCATTTCCCCCAACTGTAAGCAATTTCAATTATAAACAGCAAGAACAAATCAATTAATTAACTAACAGCGCAAAAAGAATATCTCGAAAAATACAACAAGGTAAAGAGAGAATTAATCTGCAGCAGAACCTGATAGGTGTGAGCTGGTAGTTGCCACCCGTGTTTTCTCACCATAGCTTCTTTACTTCGCCAAATTCTATGTTCACAGTCGAATTCACACGCATTATAGTGTGAGTATGTGTGTGAGAGATAGAGATAGAAAAAAGTGAGATAGAACTG
The DNA here is from genome assembly GCF_002742605.1 of Olea europaea var. sylvestris. Taxonomy (NCBI): domain Eukaryota; kingdom Viridiplantae; phylum Streptophyta; class Magnoliopsida; order Lamiales; family Oleaceae; genus Olea; species Olea europaea. Next base: position 241,207 of record NW_019265091.1, read on the forward strand.
ACCTTTTTTTCTTTTTGCCCTTCAAAACCCAGAAAGTAAACTAACTTGATTTGCTAAACAAAACTACAAAAAGTTGAAAACTACGGATAGGGAATTTTCGTGAAAATCGTTATAAAACTGGGTCTGCAAAAGTAAATAGCAAATTTTCAAAACAACAGACAGAAACATTTCTGGAAAATCATTATAATTTCCCAAGATTCGAAAAGAATAAAAATATAAGTTCGGAACAAAATTACAAGATACCGAACGTAAGAGAGAGAAATGGACAAAGATGGAAGTTTTCTGTTCGATTTTTCCAGTTAAGGAAGAAGAAAACAAAGGTACAAACGCAAATGGACAAATGACGTCGAAGAGAGTGAGGGTTTACGGCCGGTGAAGTACAAGTGATTAGAGTGGTGAGTTTAAAAAATTAAAAAATTAAAAAAAGGGTTGAAACCCAAACTTGACACCCCCACCCCCGGTCTCGTGTTTGGAGCATCGTAAGGGAGGTAAATCGAAAAATATGCCCCAACAGGTTAAGAAAGAAGAGTTTGTCCGTACACTGATACTCACAAAGAGTCCAATTTCATATCTCAAAAATCGAACCCTCACTCTGCAACTGTCAACAAGATTGAGACTACCTCGCTCTTATCTTTTGCACCGCTGAGTTATGCCCTCGTGGGGCAGAGTTGTGGGTTTTGCACTACCATTGGTTGGACTTCCCTGGCACATTTATTTTGTCTTTTTATTTTCTTCTGTTTATCATACTTACCAGGCGCATTTATTTTTTCTTTTTATTTTTTCTGTTTATTATACCTTTTCAAAGAGGTTCGATTAATTTTGTGCTTTATAAAAACCCAATTTGAGTCCCTTTTTTCTATAATAAATTTTTTGAGTAACTTGTATTTAAATAGTAGATTTTTTTTTAAAAAATACGTGTAAATTATTTTATTATGAAAATATATGATTACAAATTATTTTTAAAGAATTGAACTCAAACATTAACAAACTAAAGGAATAACATAGTTGTGTTATTCATAAGAAAATTATGCAACAAAACATGCGCACCCAATTAGATGTTAAAGCGGAGAGGGAGTAATAGGCCTAGCTGATGATCGATGACGATTCCAATGAGGCAATGGAATTGTAACAATCTCCACAATAGCGACAATGTTGACGATCGCAAATAAAATAAGGGCATATGTATATAATAATATAATATAAAACATTGTAACACATTATGTTGCAAAGTGTATTGTTAAAAAATTCAAAACTAAAAAATAATAAAAATGGCATTTTTATAATAATATAAATAATAACAACAACAACAATAATAAAAAAGATGTTCAAAAGTGAAATGGGAATTAGTTTTATCTTTAATATTATTTGTGAAATGTTTTCAAGAAAAAAAAAGTAACAGCATAGTCGATAATTGAGTTGGTGAGTTATAACACAACTTCTTCTTCTCCTTCTTCTATTTTTTTAATGTCCCAACCTTCAAAATGTGGTTTTAAGTCTCTTATTTATTTAAATTTCTGAAACTGTTTGAGATCGCTTTACAATATCCACCCCACTTAAAGTTAGAGGAAAAATTATCTTACAAAAAATAAAATTTTTGATTAACTTTTATTTAAAGAGTAGATATAAAAAAAAAGTAAATTATTTTATTATGAAAATATATGATTACAAATTATTTTTAAAGAATTGAACTCAAACATTAACAAAATAAGGGAATAACATAGTTGTGTTATTAAAAGAAAAGAAAATTATGCAACAAAACATGCGCACCCAATTAGATGTTAAAGCGGGGAGGGGGTAATAGGCCTAGCGGATTATCGATGACGATTCCAATGAGGCAATGGAATTGTAACAATCTCCACAATAGCAAGAATGTTGATGATAGCAATTAAAATAAGGGCATATGTATATAATAATATAATATAAAACATTGTAACACGTTGTGTTGCAAAGTGTATTGTAAAAAAATTTAAAACTAAAAAATAATAAAAATGGAAATTTTATATTAATATAAATAATAACAACAACAATAATAAAAAAAAAATGTTCAGAAGTGAATTAGGAATTAGTTTTTATCTTTAATATTATTTGTGAAATGTTTAAAAAAAAAAAAAAAAGTAACAGCATAATTGATAATTGAGTTGGTGAGTTATAACACAACTTCTTCTTCTCATTCTTCTTCTTTTTTAATGTCCCAACCTTCAAAATGTGGTTTTAAGTCTCTTATTTATTTAAATTTCTGAAACCTTAAAGATCGCTTTACAATTTCTACGCCACTCAAAGTTAGAGGAAAAATTATCAAGCTACTTAATATTTATTTCCAATTCAAAGTTGCTTACTATTTTGACGATTCTTGACGTGGAGACCCAAATTTACATAGATTGGGGATTAGAAAGATTGAAAATCGAGAACTATGTTAGCCCAATTCTAATTTTCCAATTTTTTCCTTCATTTTTTCATCAACATATGTTGAACTCTTTAAATCGGTATCTTACATTTTATCTATCTTAGAATCGTCAATATAAAAATATATATCTAAATGAACCAAGTAAAAAAATGGAAAAATAGAAACATTAGTGCCTAATGTATTAATAACGAATGACCTTGTATTATAATTACATGCTCATTCTCAAGTGATAATAATTAGAGAAATGCTAAATGGCCACGGTCATTTGCACATACCCTGGCTAGATTCTTTTTTATGGGGGAGAGGGGGGATGATTTTTTGGCATTAAAAAATGGGGTGGGCCTCCTATAAGAGAGAATCTGGCCAGGGTCTGTGCAAATGACCCTGGTCATTTAGCATTTCTCTAATCATTATTATTATTATTATTTTGTTAAATCATCACTTAAAGTATGTTTGATTGTAAAGATGAAACTGAATTACTTAGAAAACGAGTTTCATCGAATTGAATTGCCTAAAAATCGTTTTCTTGAGAATTGTAAATTATTGTGTTTGATTGGTATAATTTTCTACTTGAAAAATGTTGAAATAAAAGTGTATTTTGATGTTCGATTGACTTTATTTTACATGAAAATTGTCAATTAAAGAGATAAAATTTACTGGTATTGGGGATGAAATTTGTTTCCATTGCCAAAATCCAAAAAAATTCAAGAAAATCATCTATCTTTTAGTATTCGTTTGGTTTTGTTTTACATGAAATTAAAAGGAAATATTTTTTTACATAACTCTTAGAATTTGTTTCCGTTGCCACAAAAAATAAAAAATAAAAAATAAAACTAGAATTCAAATTCTCACCATTTTGGTGAGAATTCAAATTCAATCAATAGAAGGAAAATATTGATGTGGCGAAGGTTGGTGGAATTCCGATTCCATGAAATTAAAAGGCTATCAAACAAGCCATTTTGTGAGAACAGAAATTCCATTTGCATTTTCTAGGGAAAATAATGGCCAATCAAACAGGCTATTAGTTTATATGGACACTAATCCAGGTGAAGAAAAGTAAAAACTAGCTCTTTAAGGATGCCCATGAAATGAATGGATAACGATTTAATAGAATTTGGACGGTTCAATAGGATCGACTATATAACTATTCTAAAAAATAAAAATGAAATAAAAAAAATTTATGTATAGATCACATTCTTTGTTCACGTCTCTGCCCCAATTGCCTAACAGGGTGAAACAAAATATTTTGAACAATGCTATAAATACAAATTTTCCTATAGAATTTGAGCTGTCTTTCTGTAATTGGCTGTTGCCAAAAACAGTTTTTCGCAACAGCAAATCACAAAAAGACAGTCTTCGTATACCAATTCTATTAAAAAAAATCTGTACTTGCAAATTAATTGAAATCTTTCACTATTTCTCAAAAAAAAAAAAAAAGTAACGAGTCCTTAGACACGACGATATTTTCTATCTCCAGCCGGATTACCAAAGGAAAAAGGCAGAAGCTGTGTGGAGGAAAGGTGGTCCTCATGCAAATAAGGCCCACGTAGAGGTTTAAAAGGGTGTGGAGGAAGACTTTTCAAAATCATAAATCAAAAATCGGGTGTTAATCTAAGTCCAATTTAATCCCAAACCCTAAAATTCATTTCTCTCCGTCTCTCTCTCCTCACTCTTCCCACCAAACCCACATTTATGTGAAAATAGAAGCTGCACCCAATAAATTTCAAATGGTTGGATTTATTATTCTTATTTTGAAAATCAAGATTTATGGAGACCGACTAGCAGTGATAGAGCTCCGACGAGAAGGAGGGGACAATGTTGATGGTGGACGAATCCAAACCGAAAAGTCATTCATTAATATAAGAAATGCAGGCGTCGGTGACCGGTTCATCGATTTTGAGCTCGAGTTGGGTTACTTGCTCAGCTTCAGGATTCGAATCCGTTTGAGAGTCATTTGGAGCTACAGTGTTGTTGGTGGTAGAGTTGTTGTGTTTATGTTGGCGGCAACGACAATGATGACGAGGTGGGATAAAAAGTGTTTGTGACCAACTATATGGTTGATTTGTGATTAAGTATTGTAGTGGATGGGGTGTTTGATGCATGTGATCAGTGTTTGCGTGAAACCCGCAAGCGTATAAGATCGTTGAGAAGTAATAGATCTAGTGAGTTAGAGTATCGTACCACGAGAAATAAAATTTAATTGAGTGTACTAGTCTTTCATTAAATTCAAAGCGCGCAAATTAAAAGTGATTTTTTTGTGATTTTTAATTATTCTAATTGAATCTACGAAAACATATAAAATGCGAATTTAAAATGTATATGAGAATAGTGTATTGAATTACGAATTCACCTATTATTATCTATTCCAATTCTCGACTATGTAGTTAGTTTCGCTCTTGTATTTTTGACAATCGATAATTCTATTGTAATTAATTTTTCTTTCCAAGACAAATTAAATTTATCCTATTCACGACCTGATCATATTCCTAATCTGAATTCATATGAATAAAATGCATTCAATTTCACAGTTATCTCAAAGATTGTACACGTGATAAATTTTATTCCTAAAATTTATTGCACGTATGCTAATAATGTAATGTTCTAAACTTATTGTGAACCTCCCAATACTACAACAAGCAACTATATATTTAATTGACGATCAGACAATCAAATAATAAAATTAAGCATGCAAGATTAATCAACAATTGCAAGAATTTAACCAAACCTCATGTCTTGAATTAAAAATAAATAATAACGGGTTTCATCTTCATTCAATATATGAGAAAAATTAGCATAACATAAAATTGGAATTAAATACATAAAATTGGAAAAACATAACCGAGAAATTGATGAAACGCCATTAATTCCACAAATTTGCACGACTTTTGTGCGAGTGTAACCGGTTGTTTTCTTCTCGTTTACTGCAAACTGCTCCAAATTGTGTGTGTTGTTTATTTATAAAATTCAGCCCAAGCAGCCAGCAATCTTCTCTCCAATTTCTATCAATTTCGGCTGCCTTTTTGTCTATATCATAAAACCCAGCAACCAACTTGTATTTTATTCCAACTCCAATTCTACCCAAAGCTGCCACTTTTGTTTGTCTTGTATATATGTTAAATTCCAAGAATTCCAAGCAACCGACAATTGTGTATCGCTGTCTTCTTCTCCCCCAGCTGCGTGATGTGTATATATATCTATTTATCCCAGTTGGCTTGTGTTCACCTCCAAGCAGCTCTCCAATTATCTTCCCAGCCGGTAGTTACCTCCTCTCTCTCCTCTTTTTTCTTTGCGCGTGTGTGTGTATATAGAGAGAGAGAGAGAGAGAGATCCTATAGCCGCAGCCCCCAACTCTTTCCAGGAATCCCTATTCCCATTAATTTCAATTACCCACTCCTAGTCAATAAGGGGCCCAATTAGATTGATATTTGCTTTGGGGTCGTCAATTCTTCCATGCAATGAAAGGTTGTCATTCTCTTCACTCTTTTGTCGGCTTTTATCCTTCAACTTTTATTTAGGTGAGGTTTAGTCCACAAACTTCTATTTAATAGCCAATTGATCATTTTCTTTCCCAATTGTTTCAAAACGGGTCCTTCACTAAAAACAAAACCTAAGTTAAATAGAAATTAATATTTTGATGACTTAAAAGTTTAATAATGTGGTATAAATAAATACACAAATTGTGCTCATCAAAAACCCCAAAACTTAAACCTTTGTTCGTCCTCGAACAAAACTATAACCTAAATAACAATAAACAAACAAACATGCAAAAATATTTGGTTAGACGTTTAGCTGTTTACCTCAGGATTTGAAATCACGACATTAAATCTATTAATTGCTTCAAAATCACAATACCAAACTAATATCCACTTTACCAATTCAAAACTGACGTGTTAGTGTGAAGAACTAATTTGACATAAATGAATTAACCAGTTTTTCCAACTCTCGACCCTCTATGGTCAAATATATCCTTTCATTTCTCGCAAGATTCACACACACTCCAAACTTATTCTTTTTCATTATTTTCCCGGCGTGTGATCTAAAATTGAATTTCTCATTACTATTCTCACCCTCTCCAATTCAGATGGACGTCACTAGTTGCAAGTCAACACATCAATGAATAAGGATTCTCAAATTATTTGATTGCTTCGACCGTCAAGACTCGATTAGGCTATTATTCCTTCATTGAAAGTCAAATTTTCTCAAACAAGTGTTGGGACTTATAAGGCATTTGCTTTTGCTTTTGCTTTTTTTTTTTCTCTCTTTTTTTTTTTTAAACTTACTTTTTCTCTGATTTTTAATTTTTAAATTTTTTTGTCTCCCCCTTAAACTTTCTAGATGACCCAAGTAGCAGGTTTTAGGCCGGTATCTCCCAAGTCAAATGACTTTAGGGCATCAGATTTTAAGATACCTTTGTAGACTTAATTGCTCAAGTCATAAAAGCTCTAAAAAGAAATTTTAAATTTCAAAATATATGTCTTAATTAGTACAATGCCCCTTATCACACACCCATTCAAGCAAACTAACCCCCAATTTAAGACTTTCTCCTAATTTTATCGTGTTAATCTCAAGCAATCCACACAAACTTTTCACACAAGGAATCCACATTCATATCCTATCTTTCTACAACAGTAAGATCTTTCCAAATTGTGCTAAATTTGATCTAAGGATAATTAATTAGTATAGTTCAGGTAAAGCATCTATATCGATTTAAATCAATCTATCAAATGTATGAATCAACTCATTTCATCATAATGTCAAGCTCATGTCTAATGCATGTATAATACCAAGTTTTGCAAATTCAAGCTTCAATCGATCTAGCATGCATCATATCCACAGTTTGTAAATTAACACCAAATCTCAAATTTAATCATCATTGTCAGCTAGACTATTTAACCCATACAAGCACACGACCAAGAATAAGTAAAAAAAATTGACGATTTTTTTTTTAAAACTTGCCCAAAAAAAAAAACAATTTTTTTTCTTTTTAAATAAACACACAAAAACAAATGCACAAAAAAAATACGAAAATAAAAAATTCAAAGTTTTTCTCACCCTCAAACTTAAACTTAATATTATCCTCAATGTCTTAAAACATAATTAAAAATGTAGGGAGACGGGAAGAAAAGGGCGAAGGTACTCCCTGAATTTTTCTGTTGAGTGTGGAAGACTATGGGTAATGGCCGGTTATTGTTCCTCATCATGCTATTCCTTGGTCTATGTTGGTTTGAGTATTTCATGATGCCATGTTCCTGCATATGACAATCAAATCAAACATTAGAGATCAAATAATCTAAAACATGTGTTACTTAGCCTAAACACTCGAGATAACCAACACTAAACTTAAAGGCCTGAACGAAAACACGATAGGATGAAGATAGCTTCTAAATTTAAACGTGCCTAACTCTAATGCAAACTAATAATCAAAACAAGTCTATATGTAATGCGATGCAGAAAGCAGAATAAATAAATAATAATGAAATTGGGTTGCCTCCCAATAAGCGCTTAATTTATAGTCTTTAACTACTCTAGAAATTGAAGGATGAAATTGTATTACTTTCAAAGAGTCGAGGACTTGGAACCAAACACCACAATAATGGGCCTCAACTTGGACCAAATAATGAAGACATGTGGCGGCAGAAGCATTATTGGGTAACACTGATTGCACTTCCTTCTTTCATCTTTCACCCTCTGCACAATTAAATTTTCATCGCTGTCCCTACCAACAATTCCACCTTCATTTAGCCTACCTTTGTAACTCTCCCAATGATCAACTCGTTGGCAATCCTCAAAGTATGATGGTTGCTTGATTGGATTCTCCATGGTGAGGCTCTGTTGCTTATCCTCCACCATCAAGACAATCTCATTAGCATCAAAATCTAGCAAGGCTTGACTTGTAGACAAGAAGGGCCTTCCCAGAATTATTGGCATCTGAGATGCCTCTTCAATGTCGAGGATGATGAGGTCAGCTGGAAAAATAAACTCCCCCGCCTTGATAAGAATGTCTTTGACTATTTCGTAAGGGTGTTTTAGTGATTGGTCCGCTAGCTGAAGGATAATAGATGCCGCCTTGAGATCTCCTAATCCCAGTTTCCTGTAAAGAGGTAAGGGTATTAAATTAATACTCGCTCCTGAATCAATTAAACAATTTATATCATGTAAATTTCCGATGGAATAAGGTAGAGTGAAACTCCTTGGATCTTTAAGTTTGGGAGGGATCCTATGCTGGATGATCGCACTGCACCCTTCAGATAGTGCTATTGTTTCATGTTCTGGCAACTTTCTCTTCTTAGTCAACATCTCTTTCAAAAACTTAGCATAATTTGGAATTTGTAGAATAGCGTCAATAAAAGGAATTTTGATGTGAAGTTGTCCGAGGGTATTCAAAAAATTCTTGAATTGCTTGTCCATTTTATTGTTCTGCAACTGATAAGTGTATTTTCTACACTTATTCGGGGTTTTAAACTACGAAATTTTATTGTTCTTTTTGACAAAATATGACCTAAATTGTATTGTATTATTTTTTTTCTTAGGTAAAACTTGTGTTTGAATGAAGAATTGAATAAAAGAAGCAAAAATTGGTGAAAAATGATGAAGTCCAAAGTACGGGGATTAACTTGGCTATTGGATGCAAAGTTTGGATATCAAAGTCTACATTCTAGAAATTGAAGGATGAAATTGTATTACTTTCAAAGAGTCGGGGACTTGGAACCAAACACCACAATAATGGGCCTCAACTTGGACCAAATAATGAAGACATGTGGCGGCAGAAGCATTATTGGGTAGTAAAACAATTTGGCCTCAAATGCAATTGAAAAAGGAATAAAAGTAAGAAACCAATTGGACCCTGTTGGTTGATGTAAAGTGGAATTGGACTCTTGTTAGGAAGAAAAAAAGATGGGGCAACATCTTGAATTGGAGTCCCCTTTGAAGTCAAACTTGGCGGCTAGGTTAAAATAATATATATTAAATATACACACAGAGAGCCGGGAGAAAAGGGGACTATCCAGGGCTGCATTGAATATAATATACACATTCTGGCAGAAAAAAGGAGAGGATTGGTGAGTTGAATTATATTTAATATACATCTCAATTCTCACACAAAAAGGCAGGAGAGAGGACGGAAGCCCGGGGAATAGATAAACATACATTGACGATTGCAGTTGAAGGCAGAAAAGATGGGCAGAAATTGGAGTAGTCAAACATTGAGGCTGGTTATTATTTATGTACACGCAGAAACGCACGCGAACAATGGAAGACGATACAAGCCCTTGGAATTATTCAAGTTCTATCAAATTTTGGTGATGTTGTTCTATTTTTATGCGTTTAATTCTAACAATATGCTTGGCCAAATCTTCTATTGTATTGGATGAATGATGAATCATTTTGTTTATTTATTTTAATTCAAAACAGGTAACTTAGTTTAATTATTGTGTTTCTTGATTGGTTTTGCATTTCCATTGAATTATTTGATTGCTTGATCACTAATTGGATAGTAAGTTACTTGTTGTAGTGTAGGAATACTCACAATAAGTTTAGAACGCGGTAAAATCAACACATTGACAATAGGTATTAGGAATAATCTCTATGGCATGTGCAATAATCACGTGTAATAAATCCTGTAAATCAATGCATGTTTTTCATATGAATTCGAACTAGGAATAGGATCGGATTTTCATAGGTTTAATATATCTTGGAAAAGAATGTTGAATAAAAGTGGATTATCGGTTGTCTTGAATGCATAAAATTATCTAGATTACAAATTAAGAATTGAAATAAATGGTAATAGGGGGATTCAAGATTCCAATACACTCATTCACATAATATATTAAAACATTTTAATCGCTTTCTTAGATTAGGATTAGTATAGAAAAACATTAAACTCTCTTTTGTGTTACGATAATATCGAATTTGATAAAAACTATCGAATTAGACATTAAACCTTATTCCTCGTGGGACAATAAACTCTTAACTCAGTTATTATTACTTGTCAACGATCTCGTACGCTTGCGGGTTTCACGAGAACAAATTTTTGGCGCCGTTGTCAGGGAATAACAAATTTAATTTTAGTTTAGTAGTTTATATTAGATTCGATTTTTTCACTTTATTTTATTTTTTTATTTTGTTGATTTTGGCTACCCACCACGATCTCTCTTATTTGATATTCTTTCCAAGTGCTATTCAACGGAATATGCAAGATTCTAATGCTGGCACGGTAGAATTATTTTTGCACTAATTAATCTTGACATGGATGATGAGGACGAAAATATATATTGTGAGTTCTGCTATGGGGTGCATTATACTAGCTATTGCTTGTATACATGTACCGAACCAGGAAGGCTCAAGTTCCTACGATTTCAACAATATTTGTGATAGCGAAGATTAGTAATTGACAATGCTAATGAAGACTACATGCCTGCGGATGAGTGTGTCCCTTCAGACACGCTTGTGGGAGTTGGTCCTCTTATGTTAGACGAGGAGGTACTTGCAAAATACTATACTGATCTTGCCAAGTTAGATGAAACAAGATGTGCGTGCGTAGGAGATGGCATATACTGGATCGAATTTAAAAGGTGGGGATACAATCCACTTGAAAAGGTTGAAAAGAAAGAATTGTCAGTGCCCATGGATTTAGATTGTGAACCGACCATTCAAACTCTGGAGATATCAATTATTGAAGAAGAGCATAAAAAGGACGAGAAATTAATTACAAAGGAACCAATCGAAGAAGTGACAATTAATGATTATGAAATTAACACCCATTCTTTCGATATCATTGATTGTCCAACAATTGAATTTGTGATTAAACTCGAGGAGGCAGAAGTGTACATAGTTGATTTCGAATCGGATGAAATAGGCAGGTCGTATTACATTGAAGGAGGCAAAGACAAGATTTGGAGAATTAATGAAAAGTGGACCAAAATTAAAAGAAGCAAACTGGGCAAGTCATCAAAAGCTTTCTTTAGAATTCCATGAGCAAAAACAACAAAGTCTAGCTAAAGGTTATAAATTAAGTGCTTGTTGGGAGGTAACCCAATTTTTCCATCCCTTTTATTTATTTTGCTTTTTAGCTATAGGGTAGTTTAGTTTATTTTTATAGTTTTAATTAGGGAATCATCATCCATATCCCATTTTTCCTTAGGTCACTTATTGGTTTATTGATGTTTGAGCCAAGTAAAACTTGCTCCAGATTTTTTGTGCCTTAATACTTTATTTATCCACATTGTACAGGAACATGACGTCGTGGGACACTTGAACCAACTATTACAGAGGAAACAATGGGAGACATTGAAAAGCTAGCCATTGAATTCTAAACCATATCAGGGAAGTCTTCTCTTCAATTTCTTCTCCACCCCTTTATATGCGGACTAGGATTTAAGACATTGAGGACAATGTCTAATTTAAGTTTTGGGTGGAAAATATAAGTTTTCATTTGTTTTGTGTGTTTTTATGCATATTTTATTGTTTTAAATATCATAAAAATACAAAAAAAGAATTGAAAAAAAATTGAAAAATATTTTCTTTTTGTGTGCTTGCATGAGTTAATTAGCCTGGCTGACAATAAGGCATATATTAAATTATGAATTGATCTATGAATGATGAATATGTTGCATGCTTAAGTTAATTTTTGCTTTTCCATGTGAAGTTGGATATATATTGAGCACGTGAATTAAATTAAACATTGTGTAGGAATAAATTGATTTCATAATTGGATAGGTTGAAATAGTGGACCACAGATGCTATATCTAAAATCACTATATTTTACATTCTTAGACCAAATGTAAAACAGTTTGGGGAGATTTCACTGTTGTAGGAAGATGTTGAGATAAATGGGGATTCCATGTGTGATATTGAAAATCTTGCGTGGATTGTCTGAGGTCAATATGATGAAATTGTGTGAAAATTTTAAATTAAAGGTCGATTTGCTTGAATGAGTGTGTGATAAGGGGCACAGTACTAATCAAGGCATATATTTTGAAATTTAAAATTTCTCTTTGGAACTTTTATGACTCGAGCAATTAAGCCTGCAAGGGTATCTTAAAACCTGATACCCTAAAGTCATCTGACTTGGGAGTCATCAGCCTAAAACTTATTACAGTGGTCATTTAAAAAGCAATCAGAGATGAAGTTGTCCAAAAAAATTGTTCTCTTCGAAACCTTTTTGACTCGAGTTATTAGCCTGTGAGGGTATTTGAAAACTTGATGCCCTAAAATCATCTGATTTGAGAGTCATCGGCCTAAAGTCTACTACATGGACCATCTTGAAAGCTTAAGGGGGAGTGCAAAAATAAAAATAAAAATAAATATGCAAAAGCACTAAATGCCTTGGTTAAGTCCCAATACTTATTTGATGGAATTTGACTTTCGATGAGGGATAATTAACCTAGTTAAATCGTTGAGATTGAAGCAATTAAAATTAAAGGAGAATCCTTATTTATCGACATATTGAACTGCAATTGATGAGATTTACCTAAACTAGAGAAGTGATGATAGTACAAAAAAATCAACCTGAGATCACACACTTGAAAAGAGCAAAAAGAATAAGTTTGGGAGTGTGTGAATCCCACGAGTGAGGATAAGAGCATATCTGGCTATTAAGGGTTGGGAATGGAACAACTTATGAATTCATAATGCTACGCTTAATTCTTCACACACACACACACGTGTTGACTTTGCATTGGAAAAGTATATGTTAATTTCTATATTGTGATTTTGAAGCTGTGCATAGATCTGATTTTACGATTCCAATCCTAAGATAAAAAGCTGGGTTATCTAGCTAAATCTTTCTGCATTGCTTGATTAACTAGCCACCAATTAGGTAATTAGCATTATGTCTTGGTGTGTTTGTTGGGTTTTAGTTTTGTTTGAGGACAAACAAAGAATCAAGTTTGGGGGCTTGATAAGTATATTTTCTACACTTATTCGGGGTTTTAAACTACAGAATTTTATTGTCTTTTTGACAAAATATGACCTAAATTGTATTGTATTATTTTTTTCTTAGGTAAAACTTGTGTTTGAATGAAGAATTGAATAAAAGAAGCAAAAATTGGTGAAAAATGGTGAAGTCCAAAGTACGGGGATTAACTTGGCTATTGAATGCAAAGTTTGGATATCAAAGTCTAGACTCTAGAAATTGAAGGATGAAATTGTATTATTTTCAAAGAATTGGGGACTTGGAACCAAATACTACCATAATGGGCCTCAACTTGGACCAAATAATGAAGACTTGTGGCAGCAAAAGCATTATTGGGTAGTAAAACAATTTGGCCTCAAATGCAATTGAAAAAGGAATAAAAGTAAGAAACCAATTGGACCCCTGTTGGTTGATGTAAGGTGGAATTGGACTCTTGTTAGGAAGAAAAAAGACTGGGCAGCAGCTTGAATTGGAGTCCCCTTTGAAGTCAAACTTGGCGGCTAGGTTAAAATAATATATATTATATATACACACAGAGAGCCGGGAGAAAAGGGGACTGCCCAGGGCTACATTGAATATAATATACACATTCTGGCAGAAAAAGAAGGAGAGGATTGGTGGGATGAATTATATTTAATATACATCTCAATTCTCACACAAAAAGGCAGGAGAGAGGACGGAAGCTTGGGGAATAGATAGACATACATTGGCGGTGACAAAAAGACCGAACAAAATGCGTGAAATTTCTGTCCCAAAAAACCCGCTTTACATTGTGTTGTGTATAGTATATATATTTATAGTTATTTGATCTAAAAGGAAACTAAATAAATTTCCTGAAAATTATCAACAAATCATTCTCCTAAATATTCGCCATTATATATGATAACATCCCCCCCAAATTGATGCTGGGAGGTCAACCAGCAACAATTTGCCAACAAGGAAATGATGTCGTAATCAAGTCAATGCTTTGGTGAATACATCTGCCACTTGGAGATCAGAAGAAATGTAGGGAAGAGATATCACCCTATCCATCAAAGTATCACCAATAAAATGATGATCAACTTCAATGTGCTTCGTACGTTTATGAAATATGAGATTATTTGTAATTTGAATAGCACTAGTGTTGTCCGCATGAAGAGGAGTAGGATTATCTTGAGAAAACCCAAGCTCCTCCATAAGACCTCGTAACCAAATAATCTCAGAACAAGCTGTAGAGATAGCACGATACTCAGTCTCAGTAGATGATTTAGAGACGCGATCCTGTTTCTTACATTTCCAAGAGATTAATGCATCACCCAAAAACATACACCAACTCATAGTAGAACGACGCGTATCCGGACACCCAGCCCAATCAGCATCACTGTAGGTAGAAAGCTGAAGAGATGACCTTTTAGGAAAAAATAACCCACGAGTGGATGATCCACGAATATAGCGAATAATACGACGAACGGCCGCAAGATGAAGATGTCGAGGTGAAGACATAAACTGACTGACCGATGAACGGCATAAGAGAGATCTGGGCGAGTGGTAGTCAAATAGATGAGACTCCCAACGAGGTGATGATATAGTGTAGGATCGTCTAGAAGATCCCTTCATCTTTCCTATACTTTACATTGACTTCCATAGGAGTATCCACAGAAGAAGACTTCTCCAACCCCGCTAACGCAATAAGATCCTGAATATACTTATGCTGGTTTAAGAAAATACCATTGGGTTGATGATGAACTTTGAGTCTTAAGAAGTATGTGAGTTGGCCGAGATCTTTCATGTGAAAAGTTGCATGTAATAACTTTTGAAGCTTTGAAATAAAACCATAGTCAGTGCCAGTAATAATGATATCATCCACATAAACCAAGAGAAGTACAATACCAGAGGTAGACTTGTGGAAGAAGAGAGAAGAATCATACTGACTCTGTGCAAAACTAAAGGTAATGAGTGTGCTACGAAACTTCTCAAACCAAGCCCGGGGAGCCTGCTTGAGTCCATACAAAGAAATTCGTAGTCTACAAACATCATGAGGAGATGAAGTAGACATACCGAAGGGAGCTTCACATAAATCTCTTCGTGAAGATCGCCGTGAAGAAAGGCATTCTTCACATCCAACTGATGTAGGTTCCATGACTGCGAGACAGCAATAGCTAGGATCGTCCTGACTGTGGTCATTTTGGCACCAGGAGAAAATGTCTCCTCATAGTCAACCTCATATTCCTATCTGTTACCCAGAGCTACAAGACGAGCTTTGTACCGATCCAAGGAGCCGTCAAAACGAAGTTTCACAGAGAAAACCCATTTGCTTCCAATAGGTTTCACAGTAGGAAGGCAAGACACCTCAAGGGCCTGAAGTTCTGCTTGGATTGCCTTTCGCAACACTCATGTTCCATGGCCTATTTGTAACAAGTGGAAATGGAAATAGCAGATAAAGTAGCTACAAAAGAAACAGGAGATGAGAAACCGTACTGATCAGGTGGGCGAGAATGACGAGTAAACCGACGAAGACAGATGGGAACTGTAGGAGGATCAGGTGCCAGTTCGAGATCAGGAGGGGGCACATCAGCAGGAGGATCAGACCTACGATTACGTCGTTCATACACAAGTCCTGGCTTAAATCATGCTATAACATCTGTGGAATCAAAGAAGCTAGGCAGGATAGATGAAGATGTAGGGGGTAGCTCAGAATGAGATGGAAAAAATATTGGTTTTCAAAGAAAACCACATTCCTAAAAATACGAATACGTTGAGCATGAGAATCATAGCAAATATAACCTTTTTGAGAGACATCATAACTAAGGAAAGCACATTTAACAGACTGAGCAGTAAATTTATGTCGCTCATGAGCAAGTAGATATACAAAAAAAAAACACAACCAAATGTACGCAGATCAGAATAGGAATGTGAATATCCAAACAGTTTAAAAAATGGAGAAACATGATTTAAAAACCTAATAGGATAGCAATTACAACCCAAGAAGTAATAAGTACTTGGCCATGGACTTGGAAACCCCCCCTGGGAAAGCCGCCGACTCCAACTACCGTCCATGTATGATCCATACTAGATCTGACCAACTGCCCATCCTACATCCTCTACGTTCTTGACCAACTTCTAGGAGAGACATAATTAACTGCATTAATCTCGGTAGCTACGCCACCCACAGAATTTAAAGAACCTAAAGAACCATGAGCGGCTAAGATATTATAAGTTCCTTCCCCTTGACCGAATCTGTAACCTGCATTAGCAGATTCATTTTCTGTGGTTTCCCTGATCAAACTTGAAGTTACCGAAGTGGAAAGTGCTTCACACCAGCATTGAGAAGGTACCGATGATTCAAGTAAGAGTGTTCTTACCATATCTAGGAGATGACGATTCTTTCTTTCAGCAACACCGTTTTGCTGTGGTATCGAATGACAAGAATGTTGAGAGATGATACCCTTACTTTGGAGAAAGTTCTGAAACTCATTGGACATATATTCTCCCCCACAATCAGATCGCAAGATCTTAATGAGGCTAGAAAATTGAGTCTCAACAAGAGCAAAGAAACGCTTAAAGACTGAAAAGACTTCTGATTTGGCTCTTAAAAAATAAACCCAAGTAAAATGACTGAAGTCATCAATAAATGTAACAAAGTGCTTATAACATGCATGAGAAATAATAGGTGAAATCCCCCCAAACATCACTATGAATCATATCAAAATATTGTGAGGCACGAGATCCATGAGAGGGAAAAAATAGAGTTGCATGAGAAATAATAGGTGAAATCCCCCAAACATCACTATGAATAATATCAAAATATTGTGAGGCACGAGATCCATGAGAGGAAAAAGGTAGAGTTTTACTTTTGCCAAATTTGCATGCAGTGCAATCAAAAGAAAGTTCATACGAACATGTTTGATTACCTAATAAATTAGAATTAAATAAAATGCGAACTACATTTGAGTTTGGGTGGCCTAAACGTTTGTGCCACAATTTATTATCAGTACTAATGGTATTACATGCAAATGAAAGTAAAGGAGAACTAAGAAAAGGAGAGGTATGCAAGGGAAAGAGTCATCCCACTTTAGGCCCCTTCTCGATCATCTTCCTCGACACCGGATCCTGCACAACACAACCAGAACGAGAGAAATGAACATTATAATTACTATCAACTAATTGACCAACAGAAATTAAATTTGTAGAAAGATTGGGAGACATAAAAACATTAGTTAAGGAATCTGAAAGATCACCAATAGCTTTGATAGGCAGTGAACTACCATTAGTAGTATGAATTTTTAGATTCCCATCATATTCTTTCACATTGGAAAGAGGAATAATGGTGTTGGTCATATGACTAGAAGCTCCAGAGTCGAAGAACCATGGTTTAGACGAAGTTTTAGGAGTACCTGACAGTCCAAAAGCAGAGAAAGCAGAATTGATCATCTGTTGTACCATTTCAGGGGTGAGGGTGGATGCAGAAGTAAGATTTGGAACAACGTACGAAGTAGTAGGCAATGCTGCAAAGCTAGAGGCACTAGTGGAGGAATGATAGGCTGTAGTATGCCTCTTTTCTGGCCGAATGGGACAAACAGAGATGTGATGTCCTTGTTTCTTGCAATAGTTACATTATTTCTTAGGACAATCTTGAGAAATGTGATCAAAGGTTTTACAATTATAGTACTAGACTGCACGTATGTCACGACCCTTATTCCTTCCTTGTGCTGCATAAGCCACAGGAGCACGGATAGTATCCCTATGCTCCATGGTAGCCTGAGTAACTAGACGTTGCTCCTCACGAAGAAGTTCACTCAAACAAGTACGATTCATCAGATTAGACCGTACAGCCTCGGATTCGGGACGTAGCTTCATCAAGAATTGATCCCTCTTGCTTGTTTCATGCACTGTTTAAATAGCAGATAGGGCTGTCGCGGGAACATTAGCATAAACTATATCTAAATATTCAGTCCAAAGATTTTGAAAACCTGAAAAGAATTCTTCAATCAAAAGACTTCCTTGTGTAAAATTAGCCATTTCATACTCCAATTAAAATCGTCGAGCTGTGTTGTCTTGTTTGTAAACCTTACTAATGTAATCCCACATAGCAGCAGCAGTTTTGTAAGGTCTCAGATTGAGAATAAGGTGCGGTTCGACTGAACTAAGGATCCAAGTCATAACTTGAGCATCCTTAATTTCCCACTTCGACAAAGCCTCAACAACTTTAGGAGCGGGATCACTACCATCAAGATTTCCCCACAACTTTTTCCTTTCACAAATAATTGGAATTGGAATTTCCAAGCTGAGTAATTTTTTCCATTGAAGTGGATAATAAATGAGTCTAACTTATCAAATGACATGATGAATAAAATATTCAACCAAATAAAGAACCTAGACCAAAAAAGAATAAACCGCGTGCTGAAACTGAAATAAATTAGTGAGCCACAGACTAATTGCCCAACACGCAGAAGTCAACCGACCAACACTTAGAAGACAACTGACCAACACGCAGAAGATGTAGAAGACAACCGAACCTGAAATACGCAAATGGGCGACCAAACCCACACGCCCAACACCCGAAATGGAGATCTCCCGGAGAGGCACCGACGATGATCGAATACACCGAACAAGGCGAGATTCACAGCAAGTAAGAGCTTAGAGCCCTAGCTCTGATACCATGACAAAAAGATCGAACAAAATACGTGAAATTTCTGTCCCAAAAAACCCGTTTTACATTGTGTTGTGTATAGTATATATATTTACAGTTATTTGATCTAAAAGGAAACTAAATAAATCTCCTGAAAATTAGCTACAAATCATTCTCCCAAATATTCGTCGTTATATATGGCAACAGGCGGTTGCTATTAAAGATAGAAAAGAAGGACCGAAATTGGAGCAGTCAAACATTGAGGATGTTTATTATATACATACACGTAGAAGTGCACGCGAGCAGTGGAAGATGATACAAGCCCTTGGAATTATTCAAGTTCTATCAAATTTTGGTGATGTCGTTCTATTTTTATGCATTTCATTCCAACAATATGCTTGACCAAATCTTCTATTGTATTAGATGAATGATGAATCATTTTGTTTATTTATTTTAATTCAAAACAGGTAATTTAGTTTAATTATTGTGTTTCTTGATTGGTTTTGCATTTCCATTGAACTATTTGATTGCTTGATCACCAATTGGATAGTAAGTTACTTGTTGTAGTATAGGAATACTCATAATAAGTCTAGAACGCGGTAAAATCAATATATGGGCAATAGGTATTATGAATAATCTCTATGGCATCTGCAATCACGTGTAATAAATTCTGTGAATCAATGCATGTTTTTCATATGAATTCGAACTAGGAATAGGATTGTGTCGTGTTAAACATAGGTTTAATATATCTTGAAAAATAATGTTGAATAAAAGTGGATTATCGATTGTCTTGAATGCATGAAATTATCTAGATTACAAATTAAGAATTGAAATTAATGGCAATAGGGGGATTTAAGATTCCAATACACTCATTCACATATTAGATTAATACATTTTAATCACTTTCTTAGATTAGGATCAATATAGAAAAAATTAAACTCTCTTTTGTGTTACGATAATATCGAATTTGACAAAAACTATCGAACTAGACATTAAACCTTATTCCTCGTGGGATGATAAACTCTTAATTCACTTATTATTACTTGTCAATGATCTCATACGCTTGCGGGTTTCACACGAACAAGTTTTTGCAACCTTTGAGGGAATGAAAGTAAAGGTGTGTTGTTATTGGTAAGAACAGTCGCATTGACCTGTGGATTGTCTGACTGTTATTCTTGATTAACATTTGATAATTTTTTAGACTGACCCACTTGTCTTCTCCCAAGGTCAGTACTCAATTCTCCTCAATCCCCTTCTTCTTCACTGTAATTTCTGGCAGTTGAACTCCGCTTCTCATTGTGATAGCCTGGACTTGTTCATTTTTAGGATGTCTTTGAAGCCTTTGATGGAATGAGATAGGCGGCACATAAGCTTGAACAGGTGTAGCAGGCTTGATTGATGGTGTCTCGATAGTTGCATAATTCACAGCTTCAACTACTGATACCTGCTCCTTTGGGTTCTTTTCTGTATCGCTCAGCAGAGTACCTTGTGCTCTGTAGGCTAATGCAGCTGCTATCTGTCCCACCTGTTTCTCTAAGTTATGTATAGAGGCTTACTGATTCTGTATCACAGTCTCAGTCTTGGTGACGTACTTGACAAGTAGATCCTTCAATGATTGTTTCTTTTCTTCTTGTTGCTGAATCGTTGGTGGATTGCCCCTCATTTGATTTACTTGATCTGAATTATCAACCCCCGCGTAGTTAGGATGCTTGTTCAAACTCGAATGGTAGTTGTATGGGTAAGGTCCATTTTGCCTCTGATAGTTCTGTGCATAACTGACCTCTACTGGCTGACTTATGTGAGTAGAAGCCAAAGGGCAACTTGTAGTAATGTGATCTGCCCCACAACCTGCACACTTTGGAGTTGGAGTTTGTACCATATTCACAGAATGGATCAAAGTGTCGAGCTTTCTAGTTATTGCCTTCATCTGTGCTGTCAACGCTGTCACTACATCCACATTATATATACCAATTGTTTTCCTCTGGACTTCTTATTGCTCGGCCACATCGATTGACTTTCTGCTATCCTCTCATACAGCTCATAAGCATCGTCCACTTTTATAGCCATTATCGATCATCCCGCTAAAGCATCTACCATATTCTTGAATTCTTGGCGTAATCCATAGTAAAAGATATATATTTGTGCTTATTTAGGAATGTCAAGAATGGGGCACTTCCTCAATAAGTTTGTATACCTTTCCCATGCCTCTGAATAGCTCTCAAGGTCTTTCTGCTTAAAGGTGTGGATTTCATTCAGAATTTGATGAACTCGAGTTGGTGGAAAGAATTTCATGGTAAATTTTTTAATCATGTCATTCCACGATACAATGCTCCCAGAAGGTTGTGACATCATCCATATTTTTGCACCTTCCTTCAAAGTGTGAGGAAATAAATGCATTCGAAATGCATCCCGTGACATCCCCTCGTGACTAATTACATCACACAACATGGTAAAAGCTTGAACGTGTTTATGTGGATTTTCCGTAGCTTTCCTACTGAACCTGAAGTCTTGATGATTTTGAAAGAGGTTTATGACATCTGGTCGAATGTGGAAGTTAGCTTGTCCAAAGGGCGGATAGATGATTGGAGGTTGAATCGGTGCTGGCATTGGATTTACAAAATCTCTCACTAAAACTTCCCCATGATTTGCGACTGCCCTTGACAGATATGGCTGAATTGGCCGAGGTAGTGGCAAATGGTTCTAAGCTTGATTCTGATGTTGGTTTTCTGCCATATCTCTTGCTTGTCTATGCTCTCTCTTTTCGTTGTCTAAAAGTTCTTTCGATTTCGGGATTTATTGGAAGAAGCTCGATCTCGTCAGAATTTTGCATAAACTATGATTTCCTGAAAAGAGTAAAACAAGATACTTAGATCGTTCAATGAATAGCCTTAAACAAATAAAGTAAATAAAAAAGGAAAAAGAATAAAAAAACTTCAAATATAAAATAACTAATAAATTCAAATCAAATAAATTATTCCCCGGCAACGGCGTCAAAAATTTGTTCGTGTGAAACCCGCAAACGTACGAGATCGTTGACAAGTAATAGATTTAGTGAGTTAGAGTATCATCCTACGAGGAATAAAATTTAATTGAGTGTACTAGTTTTTCATTAGATTCAAAGCGAGCAAATTAAAAGCGATTTTTTGTGATTTTTAATTATTCTAATTTAATCTACGAAAACATATAAAATGCGAATTTAGAATGTATATGGGAAGAGTGTATTGGATTACGAATCCACCTATTATTATCTATTTCAATTCTCGACTACGTAGCTAGTTTCGCTCTTACATTCTTGACAATCGATAATTCTATTATAATTAATTTTCCTTTCTAAAACAAATTAAATCTATCCTATTCACGACCCGATCCTATTCCTAGTCCGAATTCATATGAATAAAACACATTCAATTTCACAATTATCTCAAAGATTGCACCCGTGATAAATCTTATTCCTAAAATTTATTACACATATGTTAATCATGCAATGTTCTAAACTTATTGTGAACCTCCCAACACTACAACAAGCAACTATATATTTAATTGGCAATCAAATAATAAAATTAAGCATGCAAGAATAATCAACAATTGCAAGAATTTAACCAAACCTCGTGTCTTGAATGAAAAATAAATAATAACGGGTTTTATCTTCATCCAATACATGAGAAAAATTAGCCTAATATAAGATTGGAATTAAATACATAAAATTGGAAAAAATCACCGAGAAATTGATGAAACGTGATAAATTCCACAAATTTGCTCGACTTTTGTGCGAGTGTAACCGGTTGTTTTCTTCTCTTTTACTCCAAACTGCCCCAAATTGTGTGTGTTGTTTATTTATAAAATTCAGCCCAAGCAGCCAGCAATCTTCTCTCCAATTTCTATCAATTTTGGCTGCCTTTTTGTCTATATCATAAAACCCAGCAGCCAGCTCGTATTTTATTCCAACTCCAATTCTTCCCAAAGCTGCCACTTTTGTTTGAGTCGTATATATGTTAAATTCCAAGCAACTGGCAATTGTGTATCTCCGTCTTCTTCTCCCCCAGCTGCGTGACGTATATATATCTATATATCCCAGTTGGCCTGTGTTCACCTCCAAGCAGCTTTCCAATTACGCCAAACTAAATCCTGGACCCCTAGCCACCGGCCCCTCAGTGACTAGCGGAGGTAAACCGCATGTTGTGCCCTTATTGAATCATAGGTTCCCACCCGATTTAAACTCAT
This sequence comes from Olea europaea var. sylvestris, assembly GCF_002742605.1. Classification (NCBI taxonomy): domain Eukaryota; kingdom Viridiplantae; phylum Streptophyta; class Magnoliopsida; order Lamiales; family Oleaceae; genus Olea; species Olea europaea. The sequence continues at coordinate 264,352 of NW_019265091.1, forward strand.
GGCCTCAAGAGAGCTTTCCTCCATAGTGATTAATCCACCAATAAATTGCGCATTTATTGGATCAAAGGTTCTCACCAGGAATCGAACTCTCCACGCTGAGGTTGCGAGCGCGCCAAATGTGATTGATCCACCAACTCGGATGTGCTCTGGTGGACAACTCTCCTCTTTTTTTCTTTGTATGTGTGTGTATATATATAAAGAGATATCCTACAGCCGCAGCCTCCAATTCTTTCCAAGAATCCCTATTCCCATTAAATTCCAATTACCCATGACTAGCCAATAAGGAGCCCAATTAGATTGATATTTGCTTTGGGGTCCTCAATTCTTCCATGCAATGAGAGTTCGTCATTCTCTTCACTCTTTCGTTGGCTTTTATCCTTCAACTTTTATTTAGATGAGGTTTAGTCCACAAACTTCTATTTAATAGCCAATTGACCATTTTTTTTCCAATTGCTTCAAAACAGGTCCTTCACTAAAAACAAAAGAAAATTAACCTAAGTTAAATAGAAATTAATAATTTAACGACATAAAAGTTCAATAATGTGGTATAAATAAATACACAAATTGCTCTCATCAACCAGCTATTTGATTATTTGTTATCAGCTATTTAATTGTGACCTAAAATTTTGATAATTTGTAACTGAAAAATAATGTGACCAACTAATTTGAAAACATGTGATTGTTATGTGATCTATAAAATTTTTAATTAGTGATTAATAAATAAATTTTGTGACCTATCATATTTTTTTACTGTGACAAAAAAGTAATATGTGATCAATTAATTTGATAATATGTTATCAATAAATAAGATGTGGCATATAAATATGTGATTGTGACCATTAATTGTATAATTATAATATTAATATATTTAATTAAAAAATATCTTTAAATATTTAGTTATCACCTGAATTTTTTGTCTTTTTCTTTTTGATTTTCTTCATAAACTCCTTTTATGCGCTCAACTGTAAATCAAAGGCAAGCTAGTTGTGTATGTTAAAGATAAAATATGATGCAAAGAACAAAATTCATTTTAAGATTTAACTGTAACCTCTTTCTCTATCTTGAAAATAAAATTCTCTTCTCTCTCTTGATTTTCATTTTCAAGATCCATATTATCACTAAGTGTCTCTAAAGCTTCGTCTAAATTGTGTAATATAGAGTTGGTCTTATTGATTTTTGAGTGACTCCGATGGTTAGATAATAGATTGGATTCGGATATTGAAGAGTTCGCTATGGTATGTGAACTCTGTCTTGAATTGAAGCGTTTAATGCATGAGTTGCTCGAGGGTGAACACAAAGTTACTAAGGCTTGAGTGTAATCCCTTGCTGATGTTCAAACGTGATGTAGGCCTTTTGGCTGAATTTTAGTCAAACAAATGTCTCGTGTCTTTACTTTTTATTTAATGATTTGGATGTTCTGGATTCAGGATAACACGAATCTAAAAATTAAAATGGTACCAGAGCATTCCCTGGAGAGTATTATTCTGATATGAAGTAAAAGAACTACTTTATCAAATTTTCAAGCACATATTTTGTTTTTGGTGTTTCCATGTGCGTGAAAAAAAAAATGATATTAGACATGCACGGTATCTACTCTTTGAATTAATTTTGTAAATCTAGGAAATTCTCGTTCATTTTTATGTTTTTATAATGTTGAATGAAAAATAATAATTTTAAAAATAACCTATTTTTAAAATATACGTCAATCATTATAAAAAAATTACGTAATTCACTTTTAATTCTCATATTTTCCTCTTGCTCTTTTAATTTCAAAACACATTATTAACACGATAGTTTTATTCTAATTGGTATTCTTAGAAAAAATGAAATAAAAACATTTGCCAGAGCACCTTATTGAACTCAATTTCCAACAACCATTTTTCATTCTTCAACTTACAAGAACTGAAGATTGCCTTAATGTGTCTCATCAACTTATACACGATTTTCTAATATGTCGTAGATTATATACTCTTATATGAAATTTTTTTGTTGTAGTCTAAATTATTTTTTATTTTAGTTCCTGAATATTGTCTCGATCAATATTCCAGGAGAATGTTACTAATGTAAAACACCAGTTTAAATATCAATATTTATAGAAACGATTATATTGCTAGAAAAGAAGCAATAATTGTTAATATAGCTATTTTAGAAGAATATTGTGCTGTTTATAAAAAAATATAAAATTTATTATTATTCTTGAAAGCTATATATCTCTTTGTGTTCTAAAGAAATAAAAATTATAAACAACTCAATATTGAGATGTAGTTCTTCAAGAAAACAACTTTCTACTTTGTTAGTATTCCAAAAAAAAAAAAAAAAATAGTTATTGGCCCTGGAGAATGTAACATTCGGTGTTTCAATATTCTTAAAGAACATTATATTATTGCTCCTGAAAAATATAAACACTGCTATATTATTATAATTTAAGATGAAACATCAAATTTTTCTGATTGGCAGTAGTGCAACTACACACAAATTCTCCAAGATCAAAAGTACTTTTTGAGATTAACGTTAGTAGAAAATAATACTAATACAATATCACGTGCATTGAACATTATTTAAAGCTTCGAAAGAACTAGTATTATTTTATCAAATAATAAAAAATTATATATTGATGATACACTTTATTCCAACAAATCTAGAAGGTTAATTTTAAGTATATTTGATGTGATGGACATCATCTTAAGACAATGCAAGAAAATAATATTGAATATTTTTGCATAATTTCATTTATATCTAGCCAAAAGTAGATGATAAGTGCATTTTGTATAGTTATTCGGGCCATGTTATTAAGTTTTTATATCGTCAAAGCGTTGATTTTTACCTAACTTGGGTTAATTTCTTTTTGTTTCAGTTTTGGACCCGTCTCTAATTATTTGGAAAAGAAAGGAAGGAAAGAATGATGATTTTGCAATTAGTTTGAAAGTTCATGGACCAATTTAATAGTTGATTCGGACTGCAAAATGATGATTGAAGATCACAAAGGATCAATTGGATGGAACTGAAAGTCAAATGAGTAAATTATAGTCAATTTATTTTTACAAATCATTTTTCAACCGTACAAATTATGTTCCATGTTTTATGCTTCAGATTGAGAATCATTTTTTACATAGTAAATGTTTGAATTGGAAAATTGATATTTCACGAAGAGTTGTAGTCCTATGAGTTACTATTCAACGTACTTTGAATCAGTTCAATCTTATATCGGAAGAGAACGTTATGACAAAAATATTAAAATGCAGTTTTGGAAAAATTTACTGAACTTGGCGACTGCCCAATTCTTCAAGGCGGGTGGTCGAATTCAGCATCAGGACCAAAGACCTTGGTCTGTGTAATCGCGGAGTTTGGCGTGGGAGCAAAAATAGATTATTTTTCCCCCTTTTTGTATTTCACTTCAATGAGGAAACTTTTTCTTGGATTTTTATTTTGACGACTTTTGCAGGTTTTTGGATGCTTTTGAGGTGTATAAATACTAATTGTCAACCCTAAATTAGAGTTTAACAATGGATTGCTTGGAGAGGCGAACGACAAAGGCAATTCAAATAAAAGAATTTCGGGTGTTGAGCTATTTTTCTTTCTTTTGTTTTCTTTTCATTAGCGTATTATGCTAAATTAGTTTTGTACTAGAATTAGGATGAATCTTATATTATGAACTTTTTTTTTTTTCGATATTTAAAACAAAACTGAACTTTGGTGCAAGGGCGGATACAAAGGGGTGGCAATGGGCCGCCATGTAAACTCCCGAGTTCGACTCTTGTCCAAATCTTACCACCATTTGGCTCGTAAAAAAATATGAGCTCAGCTTGTCTTGACTCATGACTCGTCTCAAAACGAGTCGATAAAAGGGGTCGGACCTTTTGCCACCCTTAGATACAATATCACCATCAAGGCCGATCCAAAAAAGAGACCATTCCATCAAGTTAATTTGTTGGAATTTTGGAGTACAATTCTCAAACATTAGGAAAAGGTTCTTGTTACCATTTTGAAGTACTAGCAACATAGTAAAACACATTTCAATTTGTAAAGTTGCTTGACGATGATGTCATAATAGCGAGTTAATATGGTTGCATGAAATTAGTTAAATAAATCTAATTCATGACACAAATAAATCTATTTGTGGATGCCACATCTTTTAACTTATTTTCAAGATACATTTCACGGTTGTGGAAAGAGGTTCGAGGTATCATCATGAAGAATTCACAAGTATGCAAAGCATATTTTGAAAATGAAAAAATGGTTAAAAGGTGGACCTAAAATAACTAGTCAAAGTGACTACTTAAAATGGGTTGATATTAATATTTCGCTCCCCTTAATTCAAGTGTCAACTTAAATAAAATTTTGTTTGGAGTAAATGAGGCTTGTCTGTTGGAATAATTAATATAAAATAATGAGGAAAGTACAACCCTTACCTAGAGTTTGATATCATTTCAGGAAGAGGAAATTACAATAAGAGTCAAAATTTCACTTTGTATTATCAAAAATATCATCTTTTTAAAGTTCTATGAAAAATGTCATTTTCGGACTTTTTTGCCCCTCTGAATAATTTCAATACCTTATGTGCTCTTCATTAAATGAGATATGACTAGACTATTAAAAAGTGTACAAAAACCTATGAAATGTCAGGGAGTTTATTCAATGTTGAAAATATAAAAGGAAAAGAAGAAGGAGGAGGTGAAGCAAGAAGAAAGAAACCGACTCAAACACACTCCTTTCTCTCACGCACTCTCCTCTCTCACTGGAATCGCCTACCTCCCACCCGACGACGACGACAACCGCGACGCCCACCTCCGACGAAGACTTTCACTAATATCTTCAGGTTTGTTTTCTTCCTTTTTTACATTTTGAGGAGAAGATGAAATTTTTTCTACAAATTTGAAATTGAAATGTCCAGAGTGTAAAAGTGAACAAATGAGATAAGGAATCATATTACATAAGTTCTGGGCATGGTGAACACTTCATGAATCTCTCTGTTACATATTTGTGAATTGTTTCTACAAATTTGAAGTGGTGCTATATTTTGTTAGTATGAAATTGATATTTTGAAACTTTTTTTATGTTAGTAAGTATGATGTGAAAATTCATCTATGAAATACCCATTTAGTTATTATACATAAAAATCAATATTTGGATCAATTGAATGGAGTTATTAGGTAGAAAAATTAAATTTTTGAGGAAATTAAAAAGATGCATAGTAGGTGTTTGTGATAATGTAAATTCGAATATGAATTCAAATTTTGCTTTGTATTAAATATTTGAAGTAAAATATCACACTTTATTTATCTTATAAATGAATTAGTTGCTGAAATTTGAAAGTGATATAAGTTGTCCTTCATCATAAATAAATACTCGACATTTCTATGGTTTTAATGCTTCCGTCTGTAAGAAAATGAAGCAAGGGTCTGTTGAATTGAACTGCCGTTTTTGACATTTGAATTCAGTAGTTCTCAACAAATGAACTGTCGTTCTCGACAGTTTCCTCAGTAATTCTCGACAGATGGGTGCTCCTAATAGATGAGTTTAGTCATCTTGCGAGATGAACTTTCGTGACAGTTCTTTCGACACATCACATTTCCACTGTGATAATTGCATGTGCACTTCACATTTACATGTATGAAATATTATAAAACGCATCTTGGTTGAACATTGCATGTGCATTTCGCATGAACATGTATGTCAAACGTTGGTTGAACATTACATATGCATTTCGCATGAACATGTATGTCAAACTTTGGTTGAACATTGCACATGCATTTCGCATTACCATGTGTCAAATATTATGTTCATACAAATTCAATGTAGTACTGTCAAAGTTGCTAATGTGGAGCTATATGCATTTACTTTGATAAGGTTGCAACCGCTGTCATGAATTACTCCCCATATGGTGTTGATTTTGATTGTTCGACGTTGTTGAATGGAGGCGGATTAGTTGGTAATGCCTACTATTATTCTTCACATTCTTAATGTTCAACAATGTAACTGCTGACATGCTATTCAAATGCAAACCTGAAATTGAGGTCTTCTGTTGAAATTTCATGACGGCTACCACCCGCGACAAGTCAACATGGAAGAATATGGGGATGCTGTGACTGAAGCTCTTCATGAGATGTAGACATTGAGGGTGGAGACTCCAATTGGAAGTGTAGACACTAAGGGTGCTTCGCAAAGCCCATGTATTTTTTTTTGTTTTTTGTGTAACACAACAATTAATGTTGACACATTTTTGTGACATTCATCTAGTAAAATGTCGTCGAATTATTTTGCTAGCCTAAAGATTCTTAGTTTGAATGTTGAAGAGCCGGTAACATGTGTGTGTGTTTTGAGGTAGTGGTTGAACCTACTCTTTGTAAATCATAGTTGTTTGACATGGACATGTCAATTTGTTATATTGTAATTAGTCATACAAATCATTCGTTGTTATGTATGCTATTGTGTTCACTTGGAGTGAGGTTGATTACAAGCCGTATTTACGCATTGTGGAAGTTTCATGTTGCTCATGTTCGTTGGATTGTTTGACTAAATGAAGACAATATTATAATTTCGTGATTGGAATAAGATTTTGAAATTTAATGCTATATGAAAAATACCTAAGGATATGCTACACATGATTTAGTTAGTAAGTAATGAAAATTAAATGCCAACTACATGGTTCAAAGTTAATTATGATATTACACATGGGTACTAAGATTAACAATTTTCATAATTTGTAGACAAAGTCTAAGGATGACGGTATACTTAGACCTTAAACTATCACACCAATTTCTTCCAAATTAATTTGAAGTAGATTGGGTTTGATGGTTGGCTAGTGAATGACCTCAAATTCTTCCCTCCATAAACCATAGTATATATAGCACCGCAAGTCTTCACTATGAGTTACACTTCAAACTTGAGACATTTAGTTTTCGGGTTGAGAACACCAAGTTTGTCGTTTAACCGTAATAAAAGCCCGGCTAGGGTAATACTTTTCGGCACTGAAATGGAAGTAGTTTTATCCTCTATACATTTCCATTTTTCATTGACATGAACAAACTTTTCTCCATGCGACGCGATGAATCGGTTTGCAACGATAAGATTTTTGCATAATCAATATGTTGATATGCAATATTATGGAAGTGACACTTTCGACTATTTAAATCCATGCAATAGCAGTTGGGCAAAATTAAGGGTGTCAACAGTTTTCTACTATCGAATTCGACAGTTAATCTGTCTATCTCGACAGTTTCTAAATGTCGGGTTTGACAGTTCAAATGTCTAACCCGGCTAGGGTAATATTTCTTGGCACTAAAATGGATGTGGTTTTGTCCCCTGTCCACTTCCATTCGTCATCCGCGTGAATAAACCTTCTCCTATGCGACACGATAAATCTCAAATGGGTGTTCATACCTAAAATAAAGGGATTACAATGATAAGAATTATGAACAGTCAATATGTCGATATGTAATAGCATGGAAGGGGCACTTTCGAATATTTGAACCGATGCAATAGAAGAATGTGAACTGAAGGGTGTCAACAGTTTTCAACTGTCGATTTTGACAGTTGAAAACTCTATCCCGACAGTTTATCTGTCGATCTCTACAGTTTCTAAATGTGGAGATCGACATGTCTAACCGTCGAGATCAACAGATAAACTATCGAGATCGTCGACAAGTTTAAGGCGTGTTTGTTTGTTACTTTCTCCAAAATATTAATGGTTATAATCAATTCTCAACTACAACAATTATTCCATTGCTCTACAGATCTCCATAAATAAAGGTCTACTTCATTTAATGTGGAATAGTTGATATTTGCCTAAATATTTTTGGTATATTTTCCCTTTAAAATGATATCAAAAAGAAATATTAATACCATCATCATTAATAGTGGTTTTAAATGCTTTCTTCACTTTGATGATCATGTTACTTTTAATATGTGAAAAATAATAAGCTATTAGATAAAAATATAAATAATTTGTAATAACTAACCTCTCAAAATGGATGATGAATTAAATAGCAATATATTGTTGATGAAGGAATAAAGAAGATGAAAGAAAATGGAGGGTTTCTTCAAGAAGGGATGTATTTGATGTGAAGTATGATTTTTTTGCTTCTTTTATCTTTTTTTTGCTTGCTGAAATTTTTTTACGTCTTTTATTTATTTATTTTTTGGTAAATTCATATTATACAATATAATATACATTTACCAAATCATTATAATATACAAATTAAATAATGAAATCATTACAATTGATTGAATTGAAAACTACCATTAATGAGCATTTAATGCTCCTAAAAAGTGGAGATTAAGAGTAATTTGGACATTTTCCACCAAAAAAGTGACATTTTTTATAAAATTTAGTGCACCTCAAAAGTTTTATAGCAATTTCAAAAAAAGTATCATTTTTTATAATTCCCCTTTCAAGAATTACTTTGTCATTAATTTTATTCAAGATATATTACTTAAAATATAGTAAAATAAAAAAACGTGTAAATCACCTCACTCATACTAAAAATCAATTGTGAGCTATATATGCACCACCAAACACCACTTATCAAATTTTATAAATCATAATAGATGGCACATAATAGTTGGCTTGATTATTACTTTATTGTGCCCATAGCGTTGAAAATTATATTTCTAATTCCATTCATTATGATCAATGTTTGTATTTATTGCTTTAAATAAATCACCTCCCGAGTTGATGTAATTTTTGATTGGTGCACCTTGCTTCAAGCTATCTTCCTATATTCAGGTAGCGGCCTAAAAATAAGAGGAAATTATCTATATAGTCAACTTTTGCCTTTATATTTACAAAAATGTCACTTTTTTTTGACATTGCAAGAATGACAATTTTAGACATATTTGGCCTTAAAGCTAAATTTAAATACCCAACATATCCTAATGAAATTTTGATTTGACCAAACAAACAAATTATACAAAATTATGAAAGATTGTCAGAGGAAATTGAATTATTCAAGAAAAATATGCAGAGCAAAAACGAAAATGCAAGCTCCAATCCCCCCCGTTTGAAGAAGAAAAATCCCGTGAAGGAAAGGAGGAGAAAACTAAATCCCTAAAATTTAGTCCTCTCTCTCGCGAAAGAGATGACCGCTGACGAACCCCATATGCCCTGAACGAAAGGAAGAGAAAACGAAATCCCTAAATCTCTAAAACTCACTCCTTGCTGTGACGAGAGCGACCACCGGCGACGAACCAAAATGCCGTGAAGGAAAGGAAGAGAAAACGAAATCCCTAAATCCCTGAAAATCGGTCCTCCCTGTGACCAAATACACCACCGCTGGCGAACTCCTCTTCATCACCAAATATGGAATCTCGAAAACTGTAAAACACACTCCTCAAACGACGTCAGAAGTTGAAAGTGCGATCTTCTCACTGCTTCGGTCTCTAGGTGTCGGCCGCCGACTGCCGAGCACTACCCGTACGTAAGTGAATCTGATTTCTGTGGTTGCATTTGTTGTCTTTGCCATTTTTGAAAAGGATTTATTGGGTTTTCATTTTGGTATTTATTTATGTGTGTTTTTAGATGTGTTTGTTTATGGGTGTATGGTTTTTTGTGTATTGGAGGTGGAGATAAAAATTGAAATTGATTGCAGGCGACGTCCATCGTCATTCACTCCACCGCCAAGCAAGATTTTAGTCTGTTGCAGTAATATGTTCAGGTTAGTGATTTGTTTGTCTTTTGCATATTGTTATTTGGAAAAAAGAGGAAGTTCTTCTACATTGTTGAGTTAGGAACGTAAATTGATGTTTTCGGAAGAAACATGGCTCTTGAGACTGAATTGTTACCTATGTTTACTGCCGTAGAAGGTGATTATAACAGTGATGATAATGTGATTGCTGCTGAGAAAGATGGTATACATGAGTTGACCAAATCCTCGAATTGTAAACCTACAACGAATATATGTGTTGTACGGCATCACAAGCGCTACTACACTAGTCTCACCATTTGATTTGGTAAGTGAACTCTGTTCATCAATGAAGCTTCAATCTTGTATGGTTCTATTAATCAAGTTTGAAGCCTGACGGTGCCGATTTACTAGTATGTAGTGTTTTTATTGCTGTTATGTAATTGTCGTTCCAGTTCTTATTTTAGTACGATGTGTGGGTTCAAATACGTGATCTTAAATTATGAAGTGAATCAATTGAAATTATAACATTTAGTTGCAAAGATAGGTGAATGATGTTTGTTTATGTTTGTATTCCACTTGTGAATGCTAAAAGAATATGTTGCAATGATGCATGAAATAATTGCAGATCTTGGTGAATATTCATGTGATTGTGCATGTGTTCGTAACTTCTATGATCCTCTATTCATTCATCCATGGCCTTTGAGGAATAATATTGTTTCAGATTATACATTTCTTAGTGAAAATACATTTCAAATATAGAAGCCACTTGGTTTAAATCGAGAATGTGCAACTGGAATCAGTAATTTTGTCCAACTTTCCTGAGATTGATCCTGATCACTCAAAAAGAAGAAAATTAGAGGATGAAGATGAAGAAAATTTGAAACTGTGAGAGAGAGAGAGAGAGAGAGAGATTTTTAGTTTTCGTAGAGAACAGAATGCAACCATTCGATTTCACTTCCATAATTAATCAGGCAAAGGTTGAGTATAATAGAAACACCATAACGTCTCCAGATCCAACGGTATAGAAGGTGACACATGGTATCATTTCAACAAATCCATTTATTTAGAAAAAACGTGTTTCCAAGATGTGCAACTTCAATTGAAAATGCGAGTTTAGTTGACAAAATCCATTAATCAGTTTAACGTATCTCAACAATCTCAACCTTGGTACAATAGTCCCAATTCCCAGTGTAATAGGTTCTACCTTGGTCAACATCAATTCCTCGTGATGAACAAGGATTAATATTGAACAAACTCAAGCAATCCAAGAACTTATATTACTTAAAGGCAACATTCCTTACCAATATCTACAGGATGAAATGAGGAGAAATCTTTTTGAATTTAACAATCATTTGTGAAATAACATCTCTAATAATGAAATCTAATATTAACATGTTTAGATGTATTATGTACAACATGATTTCTACTAATTAAATATATAACAAATAAACTTTCAGAATACAGAAGAACTTCTTTATGTATAAAACCAAATTCGTGCAACTTCCTTAACCAAACACCCTTTTTTATTGCACCAATAACATCAATATACTATGTCTCAATTGAAGACAAAGCAACAATTTTCTATAGTTGAAATTTTCAAGTATTACAAAAATTACAAAGAGAATACATATATGTAGAAGTAGATTTTCTATTATCTCTATTACATGCATATTATGAATCGAACTTTGTTGCTTGTACATCACGATTCACTGACATAGATTTTGTGGGAATTAGAAAAATAAAAGCTGAAATGTATCCTCTTATACAAAAGCAAAGATATCCTTTCAGTAATAGCTACTTTCAGTCGCATATTTTATAATTACGGATGCCAGCTGTTTATGTATTTTGTCAAAAACTTACTAACGCACTGAACTTTATCTTGTTTTATTTGGGTATCTTGCAATGTTGGCATGTTTTATTTGAGTTCTTGTTGAGTGTATTTGAAATGCACCACGACTGGTAATCAACCACAAAATATAGAGCATGTTTACAATTCAGTTTACATGCTAAGTTTGACTACTGTCAGAAGAAAAAAAAAAGAATATACGTACAACATATATTAAATCTGTACAAAACTTAATTTTTTTAACTTACAATATTTATATATGCCTACTTTCGATGAAGTTCCATGTATGATGTTGAAAACTTACCTACTAAAGTGAATTGCTTATTTTTGAATACATTAGTAACTTATTAAAGTTAAAGCTCAAGAGAAATGAATATGATTGATACCCAATTCTAAACTTATTGCCATGGCTGATTAATGGAATCAGCAATTTAAAATTGTTTAATAAATTAAATTTGAAATATTTTCTTGTTCCTTAATTTATACGACAAAAAGACTTCCAGTCCACGAAGTTATTAAGAAGATTAATGGTAATCCTTGTGATGACAAAGTGGACAATTAATTCTAGTATGTACACAATTGTCGCGTCTAGACCAAAACAATAATTCTACTTTTCTTCATTGTATTTTCATTATGGAGATGCCCGACTGACCTCATTACATTTCAATTGAGTGGTTTTAAGTTCATTACACGTAATTTAATTATAACTAGAGAAGACTAAATCTTTTTCAAATAAGTTTACAATCCTTATCTACAAATTTGAGGGTGAACTTTGGGATAATGAGGATATTTGGACGTTTTCTATGCATAGTACTGTTATTCGTTAGTGGTATTATAGCACTGAAGAAAGCAAAAAAAAAATTGAAAGAAAAATTACAATTACGAGTAGATCGATTCCAACATTTTTAAGGAGTAAGACATCTGAAAGCACTTCCTGTAATAGAACATGCCAACCACAAAATGCACCACGACCGTTTGACTTCTTGTTAAGTGTGTTTTACATGCACCACGACTAGCTATCAAGCACATTTAAGAGGATAGCAATATTCCAAATCGTCTGAGCATTGAAACTTCCAAAGTTGACGAGAAATGAAGTGCTCTCTATGTTAGTCTTGTTTTCGGATTCTAGTATGGAATTAGAGTTTGAATACACTACTCATGTCCTAGCTAACGTATCTGCACATGTTGGCTAGGATTATCATCTTTGGATAATATAAATCAAGTGCAATTGTACGCCATTTACGCTTGTTAGCTGACTAATACATATAATTACTGTACGTAAGTTGATTAATTTCTGTATCACTGTTCAATCTCTTCTGCCTTCTTTTGCTTGCCTCAAGCAAGAAGAGAAAGTAAAACAATGTTGACAGTGGGATACTTATAATTATTTTGATGTAGGTTTTGGAAATGATATAACTTGAACTTCATATGACGCGTCTATTTGCTGTTGCACTTATTTTATGGCTCATTTGGAATGCCAAGCTTAAAGATTGTCATTGTGCTATTTTAGTCCGCTATGTTTGAATTTTAGTTTGATCTATAAAATCAAATTTTGGGGATTGAACAGGATAAGGGATTTGACCATTAGAAATTAGTTTTAATATTACTTTTGGTTATACTTGATATACACTTTCAGTTTATAATGCTTAATAATTAAAATATTTGAAGATTGGTATTCAAGAAATGTGGCAATTTCAATGTATGCTCCTCTTGAATACGTTTTTTATGCGCAACATTTGTTTCTCTTGTTGCAGAACCAAACTTTGTGGAGTGTCGAGGAAGAAAAAAGACGTATCTGTCCATAGCTCTTTGCAACTGCTACTACTAGACGTGGTGAAAGCACTTTCTTCTCTCTTGTTTTTGTGATGTGCGAATATGTGTTGAACTTATCTCGCACAAGAAATTGACAAAACAACTTGCTGCTTTGCATATCTCTTAGATTGCTTGGTAGGCAGTTGCATGATTTGGTGTTTTCAATGTAGTTATAAAGGGAAAACTAGTCTTGTTTTCTTACCTTCTACTCTAACGGTCGTTTTTTACTTGATTGCTTCGATGTGTTTACATTTGTACCTATTTGCATGGCTGGCTATCAAATGACATTATAGAATTAACATCTACGTTTTCACCTTCATTGTGATTTTTGGGATGACCGAATTTTGGCATGTTCTACATTTTGATATAGGGCACCATGTATATGTAACATCTAAGTTTTAAAGCGTTTTGTGAATTTTCGAAAGCCTGGTTTTCCGCTGTTATGTACCAAGTTTGTGGGTTGGGGCACCATGCATACGTATGCCATATTTATGTTGAAAACTGTCGTTCTCGACATTTGGCTGCTATTATTCTCGACAGTTGGGTGAATCCCGACAGATGAACTATCGTTCCCGATAGTTAGTTGCAGGCATTCTTGATAGATGACAGATGCCACTGTCTGGCAGAGTGCAGTCATCTGTCGACACAGGCTTTGGTGACAATATCTCGACACATGACTGTGGGCACTAACGACTTGCACGTGCGTTGAGAAATAACATGTCTGTTGAACATTCATATCTCATTACCGCACGCATTTTCGCACATTCAAAAAATTTTTAGGTAACATTTTTTTTGTTGAAGATTGCATGCACAATTCGCCATAATAAATGTTTACTGCAAGTATGGGTAGATGATTTGTTCTTATACGTTTCTCGTATTACTTGTTCCGATTCATGTGGTTGTATGCTCTACGGAAGTACGCTTGTAATTTGTAATATTCATTTGTTGTTGAATTATGGTCTGACCATTATTATTTCATCTGCAGAAATTATAGAATTTCAATTTTGGGTGCTCGAGAATGTACGGTTGCCCGCACGCATCTCGCAATGGAGCAACTTAAAGTACATTAAAATAGTGATAGATAACTTGGACGATCGACTATGGGCTGACTTTCGCAACTCATGCCTTGGGTTTCCTGCTGACGTTCCGGAGATCCAGTTTTTCGCTCAACTAATCTAGGCACTAGTGTGCCGAGGGATCCGTTGTGATAGGTCCCACGAGTTTTGGTTCAACGTGCAAGGCCACCTAACCCGGTTTGGATTGCAGGAGTATGCTATCATCACTGGACTGCATGCTGGGTCGTTTACGGAGGGCGATCTATACACAAAGGCATTGGAGAAGAGGAGGCTGAAGGAAAAGTATTTCAAATCACTGGAGAAGATTTCATGTGCCCATTTGGAGAAGACCTTTGTCCGCGCGTCGACTCCTTGGGTAGATAGATACAAGCTCGGGCTTGCTCTAATTGTGAAAGGAGTTATCACTGCTCCGGATAACAATGTTGGCTTGATGAGAATACGCTTTCCCTCGTGGACGACTTGGAGCTATTTTTTTCGTACCCCTGGGCCAAAGTGGGGTACAGGCGTTTGTTGAAGAGATTTCGGGGTACTTGGGCAAGTAAAATGAGCGATGCAAAGACGAAGAACGAGAAGGACATCAGTTACACAATTCACGAATTTTCGATCGCCATGCAGGTAAGAACAGCATTATGTTTATGTGTTTTGTTTGTTAGTATTGACCATGTCTCCACAGTGTTTGGATGGATATTCATGCGATAATTTTTTTATTATCGTCCGAACAGATTTGGGCATAAGAGGCCATGCTCGAACTCGACGAACGCTTCGGTGAGCGGGTGGGTGAACTCTCGTCCCAACTTCTGTGCTGGACCTCTACCAAACAACCGCAGCAGCGTACGTACGATGCGTTCTTCAGGGACGTACAGGTCATGGACATTTTTCATTTGCCTTTCAATTATTTTGTTTTATTGGGAATAGTATGCAATATATTTTAACTACATGTTCTTCCCTGTTTTACAGCTGCACGTACACGCCACATTGCGTCCCACGGAGACCGAGCATGATCTTCCATACATCGCCAGTTTGGTGCCGTTCCTCGACTGTCCGATGCAATTTTTGGACGACCTCGCTAGGAGTGTTGTCGGGCCACAGTTCCATGAGGTGGCACTGCCAGTGGGGGACATGAGGGTAGCGCTGCGGGTGACGGGCATGATGACAAGTCTGGTGCAGGGGCCGAAGACGATGAGACATCCGTGAGTGATGACCGTCAGACACCAGAGGGCAATGGAGACGATGGGTCTAAGGCTGATGACAGTGGAGACAGCGGTCGCGACACCTCGAGCGAGACCGGTGCTGGTGACACCAAGGACGACGAGGATACCTCGCGATGGCAGTCGGGTACATTACCCACTCCAATGGTTGCCCCGCCACGTCTGGGGTGCAGGGTACGTGTGGTGGACCGACTGTGACGAAGGACGACGTGGAGGGCATATTGTTGGACCAGCGCATCCTCTTCGAGATGAGGTTGCGGACCGTGAAGCTTGAAATCATTCAGCACGTGACCGAAGAGTTTGCCAGACTGAGGGACTTCATATCTACCTTGGTGCCCTCGTTCGGTGGCACCTCCACTTCCGCCGCAGCTCCAGTCGTGAATGAGCCAAATATTTGGGACGACCCCCACGAAGGTATGAGTTTATGTTACTGTAACTTCCACTTACAACATGTCTGCAGAGCTGTGTAATTTTTCCTATGTGTTCGCTTACAAATGTATTTTTTAAATTGCTAAATGACTTACATGTAGATGGAGGAGACATGGACCTGTGCCCAGATAACGGTAGGCATCCTTCGCCTACCTGGAACTTGGAGGTGAATGGTATGTCGGTTAGTTATGTGTAACACATATTTATATTTAATGTCATCTCATCTCGTGATATGCAACTGTATTCAATTTCACTCCTTCAGTAATTTTTTTTGGTTTTCCAACTAGACGGGGAAGGCAACGACGAATGGAGCCCACATGATGACGACGATGTAGAGGAGGCGAAAATGCAGGAGGTGAACGGTACGTGCGTAATTTTTGTATTTTATGTCATCTCATCTCGTGATATGCAAATGTATTTAATTTCACTCATTCAATAATTTTTTCTTTATTTTCGAGTAGCCGGGGAAGGCAGCGACAAACGGAGCCGACACGACGACGACCATGCAGACGAGGGTGAAATGCAGGAGGTGAATGGTACGTGTGTAATTTTTTTCAACCTTTGTCATCTCATCTCGTCATATGCATATGAATTCAATTTCACTCTTTCATTAATATTTTCTTTGTCTTCCAAGTAGACGGCGAAGGCGGAGGGGAACAGAGCCCACAGGACGATGACCGTGCAGAGGAGGGTGACATGCAGGAGGTGAACGGTACGTGCCTAATTTTTCCAACTTCTGTGATTTGGGTTCTATTACGAATCACTTCTCCCCTACACAAATGATAATTCATATATTGTGTTTATTCATTTCACCCAATTTGCTTTCAACTAGACTCAGGAGAGACCATCCCCACCCTCCCAAGCGATGAGAACGAGGAAGGTCCATCGACCTATGACATCACGGAGGTGGACAGTACATGCCTATTTTTCTTGAATAATCTGATTCCATGAATATGTAGCCTCTTTCACACATAACTGTTTCACTAAAATGTTAAAATTGTTTATATGGACATTGCCACAGAGTTGTCGGCACAGGTGACCGTACTAGAAAATGGAGGCAATGTGGGCAACACAAACAGGCGACGATCGACTCGTGTTCGACATCCTGCACCACTTACCCGGACTCCATACATGAGGAGAAGGGCAAAGAGAGTAAAAAAATAAGTGAGTTTAAGTTGTTTGGTAAGGTGTGTTGTAGTAGTAGATAGATTGTTCGTAATGAGGACATGCTTTTAATTTGGTTTGTTTTATGGACGGATACGTTTGCTCAGTCATATGTTACACGTTAAACTGTCTTATGTAGAGTACATATCGTTTTGCGATAATAAATGTTTAGTGCAAGCATGAGATGGTATTGCCGATCAATTTTGTATGTACGCGTTGATGAAATAATGCATGTATTGTTCATAAAATACGCTACACATTAAAGTGTCTTACGTAGAGTACATATTGTTTTGCGATATTAAATGTTTAGTGCAAGCATGTGATGGTATTGTCGGTCTATTTTATGTGTATGCGTTGACAAAATAATGCATATATTGTTCATGAAATGTGAAACGGTAGATCAACATCACAACTAAAATGAATAGATTGCATGCACGTTTCCTACTCCATGGGTGAGTAAATTTTTTGGTTTTTACGTTGATTGGATGGATAGTTACGAACATTCTCTGCTGTGTCATTTCATTGTAACAGACACCTGATACAGGTAGGTAGCAAATTCATTCGGAGGGTAGATTTTTGAGTTCATCATGTGCATTCATCGAGGTGTGATGACGAATTTTTGCAGAATGATGAAGAGTACAAACAAAATGAAGGCTGAGGCTAAATCAACAGGTGTAGTGATTAGCACCAAAAAACAGCCAAAGGGATCCAAACCTGGGTTCTTGCCTAAAGGTGCAACTGTGGAGACTATTACTCCTATTCCATATGATGTGGTTAATGATCTCGGGGGGGGGGGGGAGATAATGAGATTACTTAAATTCCATATTGGAATATGGTTAAGTGGAACGGACATGGAGACATGACATTTGTTTGTACCCTAATTAAATTGATGTTCATACTACTTGGTGAAGTAGCAGTATTTTATACTTTAATTTCATTGGAGTTGAAGGTGTTATACCTGCACAAATGAATCATGGTATGTAATGATTTTGTGTGTAATGGAGCGTGGTCGAAGGATCGAGGACAATGATTATTGTCAATTTTGCATTACCGTAGTATGAATAATTCGTTGTTATCTTTGCTACGTTGGCCCCAACATTACAACCGGTGTATGTTTATTTCAACATGCGTTTTAGTATAAATTAGTTTGTTCATACAAATTAAAGTTTATTTGAAAAATGACATGTTGTGTCACCCAATGTTCATTTTCATTGGCGGAGACATTAATTTTATCAAATTTTAATGCAATTCATATGATTTATAATTTAAAAACTGTATTCAATAATAACTAAGGACTACAAAAATTCAGTAAAGTAATTTAACTTCCAAATTGATTGCCAATCCAGCTACAGGAATGTGCCCATTGCAGGTCTTGCACATGGGTACAATTTACAATTCTCACCATTTATGGACTGTATTAAAGTACACTTACACCCTTAACAAGCACACTAAACCATCACACCAATGGTTAATCAAATATTAAGTAGAAATGAAATGGTGGTTGGTTGTTAAATTGCTTTAAATGCCCTCAAATACCTCCAGTATAAAGCATGACTTGCATTCTTCAAGTGGGATATATAAGACTTTTTGTGAGATATCTTGTAGCAGGAACATATCACAATATTTGAAGTTTGTTTCTTCATATGAAAATAATGGCATCGTTCACGGGAAGCAATTCACCGCTGGCAATTGAGGAGCCTTTGCCGACACCCAGTTCAACCCCGCTATGTCCCATCGTAATTTCTTCAGACGATAAGGAAGTGAGTTCGAATGGTGGTAGCAGAGCCATCACTGTCGTTCCCTTTCCGAACTTGGACAAAGTTGCAAGTGATGCAGGTGAGTCTCCGAGAAATGTGCCTGAATGGGTTGTCCCATTTATGGATGCAGACGAAGTTGAACGTCACGAAAATGAGGGGCAGGGTCGCGTTCCATCCTCCGAGGTAATTGTCATCAGCTCGGATGATGACAGTGGGGAAGAAGGTTCAAGTGTTAGCTCCGAGTGAAGAGTCCGGCCTTATTGCATGTGTGGGTTTCTATGTATGTATGTATAGTGCTTTTTTGTAAGAGATGGATTTTGTTACGTATGTACCAATTCTGTAGCATGTAGGAAACTCTCGTGGGCAAGTTATGTGTATTTTGTATTTTGTTAAGCGGAGTGTCGAACAACTGTCGAGAATGGCAGCCACCATTTGTCGTTCCCGACAAATGAACTATTGGGGTTTACTTGCAAATTTTCTGTGTATGTAGTATGCATATTCATATGACATGTATTTTGGGTGAACAAACACAACCTCATATGTACATTCAACGTACTTTTTTGAACAATGCGGACAGTGTCATGCGCTAAAAGTGATGTGTTTGTAATATGCATTTGAAAGGAAACATGTATAATGGTTGAACGTTTCCTATTCCGTACATTCAATTTACACGTGTCAACAATGGCAACAATGTTATGCACAACAAAATTTCTTTTGGTTCAAGGCTGTTATGCAGTACGTTATGCCTATTTGTGTACTGTAATTGTGAACATAAGAAAGAGTAATATTTATGCATAAGAGAATGAAAACAGTAATACAATATTTACATTGTCATATACAAACGACATCGGGGGAACACTTCACTTGCAACTTCAACCACTCACGTGCAAAATGCTGCTTACATCGGACGTGGTACATTGTGGTTCGAACATGTGGTCCGATTATGACCAAGTCCATCGTAGCGAGTGCATTTCCTGAGCCGTGTGGTACACTCGTGTTTGGATCGCTTACGCCTTGTGGGAGGTCTACCTGGAGGACGACGTACACTGGGGGCATAATAGGAGTACTTGTAATTTCGGCTAGAACATTCGATCCACTTCACGCAAAATAGGATATATAGCTCTCCATAAGCACCCTTCCCGTACTCAGATGTGTAATACGGTGAGTAGAGATCGTACAATGGCTTACCTCTTAAGCAAGCAGCACTGGTTGCGTGAACGCACAGCATATGATTCAGTTGGAACTCACGACAAGTGCACGTAATTTTGGAGAAGTCTACGATATCCGTGTCGTTGGATATTCCAACTTGTGTTAAGTTATTTATCAAGCCATGCGCTCGCAGCCTAGTACCTACTTCGAACGTCGTCCGTAACTCATTCTCCATCGTTGGTGACAGAACGGTACTGCATGCGGTTGCACTTGCTCGACGTTCATAAGACCACTTCTACATAGTATGCCGAATGTATTCCACTAAGCACGTGATCGGTAACAAACAGGCATGTCTCATCATTGAGTTGAAAGATTCT
The DNA here is from genome assembly GCF_002742605.1 of Olea europaea var. sylvestris. Classification (NCBI taxonomy): domain Eukaryota; kingdom Viridiplantae; phylum Streptophyta; class Magnoliopsida; order Lamiales; family Oleaceae; genus Olea; species Olea europaea. The sequence goes on from NW_019265091.1 coordinate 284,793, forward strand.
GCGTTGTTGTTGGTCAAAATGTTGTACCGTTGGCTAACAAATAGTGTCCGTGACCAAAATGGGAAACCTGCTCGCTCCAAGTACCCGTACGCTCTTGGACTTACCCTACGAAGCCGTCCCATAAGTCTTTCAAACTCTTCAATCCGATAAGTTCTTGTGGCTCTTTTGAATGGAAATATTGAACTTGCGTTGTTGTACCGCTGGATTAAATTCTTTTCCTTATGCCAGACACAGTACCCGTGGTGAGCCCGAGGAAATAGGTGGGCAATGGCATTTTCAATACTATTTTTCTTGTCGAAAACAAACACCAATTCGTCCAAGTCACCTATAAGATCTTTCAAATTTGATAAAAACCACATCCATGATCTATTCATTTCGGTATCAACGATCCCCCATGCTAACGGATAAATCTGTTTGTTTGCGTTTTAGGCAGTTGCTAGTAAAAGGGTACCTTTGTATGGACCTTTTAAGTGACTGCCATCAACACAAATAACGGGCCTCGGGTAGTGTAGGTAACCCCGAATGCTTGCACCGAAAGCTAGGAAAAGGTAGTGAAACCTGTTACGAGAGTCTACTTCGATGTGTATTACTGTCCCCAGGTTACTCTCTCCTAGGACGTGACAGTAGGAAGAAAGTTTTTTAAAACTATCACCCGGTGTACCATGCAGCATATGTAAAGCAGTGACTTTTCCCCTACGTGCTTGATGGCAACTAATTTTCACACCAAACTCACGTTCCATGTCACGTGCAATAGCGGTAGGATCATACGATCTGTACGTATTATCCAATTTCCCCATTATCTGCTCAGCAATTACGGAACTAGTGGATGTCGATGTGCATTACGACGATAATCTATGGAATATGTGTGCACATTGTTGAATTTTTGGATTATGAAGATGGCAGACTGCTTGACACTCGAAGCACATAACATCCACTTGCAATTATCGTCCGCGCATACAACGGTTAACATTTTTAGGCATGACCTGCTAACTTGAAATTGAAACTTCTCTCGCAAAGCAAGTAGATGAATTCTCAAGTATAACTCTTTCTTGGTGAAAAATATTTTCCTTTCGGTAAGATCTGGTGTATTCACAGTGAAAATCCAGTCGTATGTATCCGGACTTTTGGAATGTGATAATAGTTCTTCGTCAACGTCAGCAATATTACCGGTATTTGTACCATGTAAGGGATCGTCGAACATCTCATCTAATGGTGTAGTCCCAACATCGAAAATTGGAGTATCCGCTGCATTATTGTTTGGAACATTGTGCTGATGATTGAACTCGTCCCTTTCCATTTCAACACTTGGCAGGTCGGTTTCCAAAGTCGTAACGCAGGGGGCAGTTTCCTTATGAAATGATATGTACCAATTTACGTCTTCATCTTCGAGTATTTCGGCCGACGATATATTCATGTTCGGAACTTAGAACTTCAATTCCATTTTTGTGCGTGGATCGAGAACACCAAGTTTCTCGTTCAACCGTAACAATAGCCCCGGTAGTGTAATACTGCTCGGCACTAAAATGGAAGTGGTTTTGTCCCCAATCCACTTCCATTCGTCATTCACGTGAACAAACTTTCCCCCGTGCGACACGATGAATCTCAAATTATTGTTCATACCTGAAATGTTGGGATTGTAACGATAAAAATTATGCGCAATCAAAATGTCGACTATATAATAGCATGGAAGTGACATGTTCCAATATTTAAACTTATGCAATACTATAAGGTCAAATGAAGGGTGTCAAGAATTTTTAGCTGTTCAATTCGACAGTTTAGTTATCTATCCCAGCAGTTTATAAATATCGGGTACGACAGTTCAAATGTTGATCCCGACAGTTTCGAAATGTCGAGTTCGACAGTTCAAATGTCGGAACTGCCGAGAAGTTTCAAATGTGTTTGGTAGCATTAATACTTATAATCATTTCTCAACTACAACAATTATAATATCACAACATATTTTCAGAAATAAATGACTGAATGCTTCATTAAATATGGAATACTTCACATTTTCCAAAATATTTTTTGTATGTTTTTCCTTCAAAAATATTAAAAAAAAAGACCATCATGATTAATAGTAGTGATTACCATGTTGTTTTTAACATTTTAAAAAGAGTAAGTTATTACATAGAAATATAAATAATTCGTAATAACTGACCTTTCAAGATAAATGAAGAAGATGGATGAAATAATGTTTTTTTGAGGAAAAAGAAAATGGATGAAGAAGATGAATGAAATAAGGGTTTGTTTGACAAGAAATTTGTTTTTTAATGTTAACTAGGGTTTTGAAGGATTTTATATACATTTTTTATTAACTAAATTCGTATTTTATAATATAATATTCATATATTCAATGATTATAATATACAAATTAAACAATTAAATCACAACATTAATTGTTTTGAAAAACAATCATGAAGGAGCATTAAATGCTCCAAAAAAGGTCAAATTAAGGGTAATTTAGACATTTGACAACAAGAAAGTGACATTTTTGTACAAATTGTGTGCACATCAAAGTTTTTTGTGCATTTTCAAAAAAAGTGACATTTTGGTAAATTCCCTAAAAATCAATTTGTTTGCCTTCGTCGCTATTCTTGGTGGAAATTAGTGACAGAGAAATTCATCCCCGAATTTTACCATTGATTTTTTTTGTTTGTTCAATTTATTTTTTAAACAGATTATTTTTTAAGAATCTGGATCCCATTATCCCTCAAAAGCAAACAAGCCTTGCTAACATTAACGTGTATCTCACTTACCAAGCATCACTATAAAGAAGTTAATACAAATGCGATATGAATTTATAACATCTGTTTCTAGAAATGGTTGGGAAGCTTGATAGTTTGCTGCCTATAGCCAACGTGAATGCCAAAATTTCCATACATGTAACCGGTGAAGCCCTTGTTTGAGCCACATTTTTTTGGGTGGGTGGGTGGAGGGGTGGGAATGTATTTTTGAATAGTGATTTTTTGAAGAATTTATTTATTGTTAAAATTATTTTGTTGAAAAATGTGTGTTTGAAATGAATTTTGAAAAATATGGAGCTCAAACGCTGGCTAATTTGTTGGGATCTGTCTTCAAACTACTTGCACAAGTTGAGGGAGTTTGAAAGAGAGAAGGCTGAATAAAATAAAGCCTCAAGCAGGGAAGAGAAAGATGAAGTAACAAGACAAATCTCAACTTTGAGTAACAAGACAAATCCCAACTTTAGATTGCATAGTCGAAACCTTACCTAATTTAAAAATGTTACTAAAAAACTAGTCGATATCACGTGCGTTGCACGAATTTTGTATTTATCGTATTTTTATTAGTATATGAATTTTAGTTTTTTTTGAAAGTTTTTGAAGCAATATCTAAAAATATTTTCGTGATATAATAAAATAATTGTAAATTAGTTTTACAATTGCATAGCAGTATGTTATCTAGAAAAAAATATGCTTGTATATTTCATGTTTGAATAAGAAATATACAAATTATTTTGCTTGTATTCTTTGATAGTGTTGATATGATTGAATTGAATGTAAAAATTATATTTATAAATTTTGTGTAATTCAATATTGTAAAATTGAAAAAAAACTCTACGCACAGTGCGGAGAGATTTGAACCAAGTACAGAGTAAAAATAAAAAATAAAAAAGTGCGGAGAGAGTTGAACCACGCGCGGAGAGTTGGCAAACTCTTCACATAGTGCGGAAAGAAAAAAACCCTCTCTGCACAGTGCGGAGAGATGGTTTGGATGACAAACCATCTCTCTGCACAGTACAAAGAGTAAAAAAACTCTTCGCACTATGCGAAGAGAGTTAATCTCTTCGCACAGTGCAGAAAGTTGGTTCGCACCATGGCAAAACTTTCTGCACAGTGCGTAGAGAGTTGAACCATGTGCGTAATAAAAAAAAGTGCGAAAAGAAAAAAACCTCTCGGCACAGTGCAGAGAGAGTTGAACCAGTGTGAATAGTTGGCGCACAATGCGGAATAAAAAAACTCTCCGCACATTACAGAGAAAAAAACTCTCCGCGCAGTGCGGAGTGTTGTTTTCAAATTCCTTAATTACAAGTCAAATTTCAAGATTGTAAATTTTTCGTATATACAACGAAACAGAGTCAAAAAACATAGCTCAAAATCAATTATGTCTTTTTTAAATTTCAGTCACAGCTCAATTTTTGAGTATGCAAATCATATTTACGGTATTAGAAAGGAGTTTTCTCGTGATTCATACAATGAAACAATATATGAGTTGTGCAAAGAATGTGATATTGATAGTACTATGGCATTGTTTTCAATAGAGGCTCTAGGGTATCACCCAAATTCAATATTTTACAATTGCTTGATAACAGGTCTTGGACATTAGAAGCGGATACAATTTTCAATGAAATTATACTTTGGGTTGTAGGCTAGGAATTAAACTGTTCAATGCATTGCTGAAAAGTTGTTTGAAAAAAGACCTCTTGGAACTTGCAGATAAAGTTCCGAGAGTTTTTGTTTTTCTCTTTACACTGTGCGAAGAGATAGTTTACCATCTCTCCGCACTTTGTGATTTTTTTTTTTGGGCTCATACGCGGAGATTTTTTTTCTCATTGAATTTATATATACTAATTTTTTTTAATGTTGTTGACATGATGCGTGTGTGGAAGAATATTTGTTAATCACCATAAACAAAATTCTTCATAAAATGTAAAAAATAAAAATGCGTAATAAATCTTCTTATTACGCTAATATAATTACAATAAAATTTTTTTTACAAATAATATAAAAAAATCATTTTTATCTTCAACAAAGAAACACATTTAAAAATTAGCAATTCATAACCTTTTTTTTTAAATTCTCGAAAATACAATTATAAAAAAAGAAACAATATTGAATTACAACATTTAATACTTAAAAAATTCAGTATTAAATAAATTTTATACATTTATAACAAATTATAAATTCATATATGCAGCTTACCATATATACAGCTTACCGTATATGCTGCCTACCGTATTTGCAAACAACTTACCATATTTGCACATTACCGTATATGCTGCCTATTGTATTTACAAACAATTTACGGTATTTTCACCTTACCGTATTTGCAGCTTACCATATATACTGCTTACCGTATTTACAACTTACCGTATATGCTGACTACCGTATTTACAATTTACTGTATATGCTGTCTACCGTATTTGTAGCTTACTATATTTTTATATACCGATTTTTGCACTTACAAATACCAAGAATGCAGAACACCGTACATTCACTTACCAAACCGAATTTTAAAAAAAAATTAGATTTTTATTTTTTCAACATAAGTATAAAATAAATATTAAATATATATTAAACACAAAATATAAATGCATATGAATATGGTGCTCAATCTTCAATTTTCCAATATTGAATTACACAAAATTTAGAAATATAATTCTCACATTCAACTCAATCATATCAACACTATCAAAAAATACAAACAAAATAATTTGTATAATCTCGTATATTTCTTATTCAAGTATGAAATATACAAGTATATTTTTTCTAGATGACACAATATTGTTATGCAATTGTAAAAATAATTTGCAATTATTTCCTTATATCATGGAAATATTTCTAGATATTACTTCAAATTTTTTTCAAAAAACTAAAATTCATACACTAATAAAAATACGATAAATGCAAAATTCGTGCAATGCACGTGACAATCACTGTGCGGAAGGGTTTTTTTTTCTTTTTTTTTTTTTTTAACTTCGCACTGTATTGAGAGTTTGCCAACTCTCCGCACTGTGCGAAGTTTTTTTGGCTTTTTTTACTTCGCATTGTACGGAGAGTCCACACTTTGTGAGGACAGTATCCGCACAGATTGTGCGGACTATTTGCACAGAATGTCATCTCTCCGCACTGTACGGAGAGTTTTGCCATGATGTCTTGCCATCTCTCTGCACTGTGCGGAGAGATTTTTTTTTTTTTTACTTCGCACTGTACTGAGAGTAGGCAAACTCTCCACACATGGTTTGTCATCTTTCCGCACTATGCAGAGAGTTTTTTCTTCATGTTTTACTCCGCACATGGTTTGTCATCTCTCTACACTGTACGGAGAGTTTGTTTTTATTTTTTTTAAAGTTCATGTGCGAAAAGTTTTTTTTTTTTTAATGCTCGTGGCAGTTTATATTTACTAAAAATTTTTTTTTTTAATGCCAACCGCATGATGTGTGGAAGAATATTTGTTTGACATAATTATTTTTTAATGCTAGTAGAATGATGTGTGGAAAAATATTTGTTTGACATAAACAAAATGAAAAATAAAAAATTACATCATGCATAATAAAATTGAATTCATTTACTATTGCATGAATAGTAGATCCTCCTTCCCCTTTTTTATTAGAAGTTAGAAATATCAATAAACTTTGTAAAATGCTCAATCCATCAGTAACCGGGAGGATCAAATGACAATTTGCACCACATGTGAATTTCGTTTGCCACATAAGCAGAGCCGCCATACAAGTCAAACACTGATAAAAAAACATTTCGACGGAATTGAACGGGAATGATATTTCGACAACATTTTAAAGTTTAGTAATGTTCCCATAACATGACCCGAAGTTCAATTATCTTTCAAACAATTAACTCAACTTATGTTAAAGCACGGATAGCCTTGTCGACTATTTTCATTGCCCTTGGCTCTATTAGTTACTTCATTATTGCAAATGCCTATCAGATTTATTTATTTTGTTCCCACCATAGTTTTGGCTTCTCCATTTACTTGCAACGATCGTCATCAATCTTTTTTCATCGTCGCACTCGTGTTTTCAATTTTTACTTCGTCACATTCTTATTCTTAACATTCCATTAATTAACACATCTTATTTTTTCTGATGGTTTATGTCCATATCTTTTGTTAACGTACTTTGAAATGAGGACAAATATTTTGTTGAACTTCCCTATATGTAATTTTTTATTATTTAAAAGACAGAGGGAAATAAGTCTTTTTATACCTTCCTAACAAATTTTTGGAACGCAAATCTTCACTTGGGACAAAGTGTGCTAATTAATAGAAGATTAAAATTAAGAATGCATTGAAAAAAAAAAAAAAAAAAACAACTTAAGAAAATGAATTAAAAAAAAAAAAAAAAAAAACAACTTAAGAACATAAATGCTTCAACGAGCAAGTTTGAAGACTGTCTCATTGTAAAAAGAACCATTAGTAAAGATGAATAATATTAATTAATGAAAGACTAGTTAAAATTGTCACTAATGAAAAGGTTGGAGGTAAAAGTGTAATGTGAGGATAAAGATTGCGTATGAAACGTATAATTTAGCGTTTGCTGAAACCTCCCTCTTCATCAATCTTCGAGTTAATTGTTCTAACGGTCGTTGAACTTAGGTCTATATCTTTAATTGGTCACTGAAATTTAAAATGTCGAGTTTTGATTACTGAATTTAAGTTCATATCTTCGATTGCTTACTGAAGTTTAAAATATCGAATTTTGACTACTGAATTTTAAAAAATATTGTACATTTATCACTGAACTTTGAAAAATGTTATACATTACTCACCGAATTTTAAAAAATACTATACATTATTCAATATAAACTCGTTATTTTTTAAAATTCAACAATTATGCTAGTAAGTAACGTATTACATATTTCAAAGTTCAATAGTCAAAACTCAACCTTTTAGACTTTAGTGAGTAATTTAAGATATGAACCTAAGTTAAGTAAGAAATCTGAAATCGAATACATGGACTTAAGTTTAGTGACCAAAACTCGATATTTTAAACTTCAATGGCCAATCAAATACACGTCCGTAAGTTCAATGGTCACTGGAACAATTAACTCTCAATCTTCAGAAACAAAACTCTCTCTTAAAATGCAAAATCACAATCAATTGAAAATTTCAATGTGAAATTCCATTAAATTCTCCACAAGATTTATATTCGAGAAGATGCGGCCCGAAATTCGTTAACCCTAATAGTATGAATTTAGCTTCAAGAATTGGTTAGTCTTGTTTTCATGAATTTAGTTTTTTTCCGTCTATGGTTTTCCGTCTTTGGACTTTTTTTTGGCTCATGCAGGCCCGAATACATTTATTTTGTTATTATTTTTTTTTTTACTAATGTTTTCTAGTGTAAATGGAATATAGCATTTCACCAATTATTTTTTTCGGATTTAGTGAACTTTATATGCTTCAATATTTTCTAGGATACGAAATTTTTTCCCCTATTTCTGTAGTTTGAATCAATTATGATCATCCCGTTATTATGTGGAGTCAAAATTAAAATGTAGGGAAATGGGTGGTTATTTAGTTAAAAGGGGGAGCGAGGGGGGAGGGATTGCTTTACAGCAATTTGTTTGCTTAATTATAGTGGATTTTGACAGTCCAAGCAAATAAATAAATAAATAAATAAAAAGAAGAAGAGAGGAAGCTGAAGTTTCGGCTATAGTCGTGTTCCTTAAGCCAGTTATCTCATGCACCATTGCAATTTTCTTTC